>NC_141607.1:34386771-34579271 GCF_047967505.1 Dipteris shenzhenensis | reverse complement strand
AGAGTGAGTGAGTGAGTGAGTGAGTGAGAGAGTGAGTGAGTGAGTGAGTGAGTGTGAGAGTAAGAGTGGGTGAGAGTGGGTGAGAGAGTGAGTGTGAGAGTGAGAGTGAGAGTGAGAGTGAGAGTGAGAGTGAGAGTGAGTGTGTGAGAGTGAGGGAGTGAGTGGGTGAGTGGGTGAGTGAGAGTGAGTGAGTGAGTGAGTGAGTGTGAGAGTGAGTGAGTGAGTGAGAGTGAGAGTGGGTGAGAGAGTGAGTGTGAGTGAGAGTGGGAGAGAGTGAGAGTGAGTGTGAGGGAGGGTGAGTGAGACTGAGAGTGAGTGTGAGTGAGAGTGAGTGAGAGTGAGTGAATGAGTTAGTGATGAGTGAGCGATGAGTGAGTGATGAGAGAGTGAGTGAGAGTGAAAGATTGTGAGTGAGAGTGAATGAGAGAGTGAGAGAGTGAGAGAGTGAGTGTGAGAGAGTGAAAGTGAGTGAGAGTGAGTGAGTGAGTGAGTGAGGGAGTGAGAATGAGTGAGAGTGTGTGAGTGAGTGAGTGTGAGAGTGAGTGAGTGAGTAAGAGTGTGTGAGAGTGAGTGAATGAGTTAGTGATGAGTGAGCGATGAGTGAGTGATGAGAGAGTGAGTGAGAGTGAGAGTGATTGTGAGTGAGAGTGAATGAGAGAGTGAGAGAGTGAGAGAGTGAGTGTGAGAGAGTGAAAGTGAGTGAGAATGAGTGAGTGAGAATGAGTGAGAGTGTGTGAGTGAGTGAGTGAGTGTGAGAGTGAGTGAGTGAGTGAGTGAGTGAGTGTGAGAGTGAGTGAGTGAGTGAGTGAGAGTGAGTAAGAGTGTGTGAGAGTGTGTGAGTGAGTAAGTGAGTGTGAGAGTGAGTGAGAGTGAGTGAGTGAGTGACAGTGAGTGAGTGTGAGTGAGTGAGTGAGAGTGAGTGTGACGTAGTGAGTGAGTGTGATGTAGTGTGAGCAAGAGTGAGTGAGTGTGACGTAGTGTGAGTGAGAGTGAGTAAGTGTGGCATAGTGTGAGTGAGTGTGAGTGAGTGTATATGTTCACAATATCCATACAATATATTACAAGCTCAATAAATAGATTGTGCACAGTTGCCTCTAAAAAAATACTATTTCCAACATTAATATGATGTGCATCAAGCAAACCCATCGAAACAATCCCGTCAATATGATGTGCATCAAGCAAACCCATCAAAGCAATCCATTTTAGCTACCCCATCAAAGCAAGCCATTAAATTAAGCATGCAGACACTATGTATTGACATTAAACTAATGTACACAATGCATAGACATTAAACGAATGACATTAACTGGTTGTCATTCAATGCATAAACATTAAACCAAAGACACTAAGTTTACCAAATCAATGCACAAACAATGCATTAAAAAGCACACAAGAAAATTCCACCTTGCAAAGAATCTATCTCTTTTTTAAAAGAGTTCTAAAATTTACTCCAACTTCACAAAATTTAACTATTAAGGCTACAAGATTCAGAGTCATCATAATGCTCCTGATATTTCTCATCTTTCTTGTCATCACTATAGTTTGTAAGGCCAATACGGGCATCCCCATCCTCTTCTTCCTCATCATCCCCATTGCTAGTATCACCTTCTTCCTCTTGCTCTTCCTCATTTATTTGGATTGCAATACTTGTTTAAATGATGGGAGGAATCCCTTTGTAAGGGGTGGGATCAGAAACTTTATCATATGTCCATTTTGGATCTTGCTTCTCACATATTGGATCACCTAAGATAGCTAAATTGTTACAATGCAATATATATATACAAGCTTCTCAACTCAATCTTCTAAGAGCCTATTTCTTCGAGTACTATGGATGTACTTGTAGTGGCTCCATGTTGGAGCCACTACATGTACATCCTCCCTTTTGGCACCTCTGTTGGAGCATGCTTGTGCCAGAATCTGAAGGAACATGTGGCAAGCTATCTCTATGAATGGAAAGGAAAGAATGCAAGACAATGGAAATAAAAATGAAATGGAAGTAGACAATAGTATTGAACCAAAATACTCACATGTAGATAGCTTGATGTTGACTGATGTAACAAAACTAGAAAGTACAATGCCTTTATAGAATAGGCACACACACTCTAGGTGTCACATGTATATGGGATAAGTCCCATAGTGACACATGGCACTCTAGGATATAAAGTAGTCTAGTACTACTCTAGAACACTAGAAAACACTCACTTTGGCTTCATGTTCCAACACCCCCCCATGAAGGCAAGGTGAGAGATTACTAGATTGGAGCCAAGAACAAGACATGAAATGATGAATCTACTAATCTGTACATCCCAAATAGCTCAGAGGCTCAAAAGAGAAGCATGGCTACCTGACCCAACAAAATGGTCTAGGGAGTGCACCAACATCCTGGTCGGCCAGGCCTGATAACGAAATCCATCGATGCCAATAATAGGACTCCCATAGTACATCCCCCCTAGCTTCATAACATGAAGTGGTAGGAAGCCACATACAAATAAAGTAAAAGAGAATAACATCATTTTAGGAGGACTATCCAAGGCTGAGAACCTTTATTGACTCAACACACATGATTTATTTGCATTCATTTTAGGGGGACTCCCAAGGCAGAGTATCTTCGACACACTCAAAAAACAAAGTCAAGATCATCCGGTGCATAGACCTCTTCATCAAGAGAGAGATCTTGGATGTGAGCAGTGAGAGCATGAATTGGAGTAGAGGTGTCTGCATCGTCTTCGTCTTCGTTGGATATAGTCCCAACCAAGTTGGCATGGTCTTTAGATTGTTGTTTGGCCAGCTTCTGGAAGCAACGATCTTCGGTGTGACCAAGCTTTCCACAGTAAGTGCACTTGAAAGGTTTGATGTTACCTTTTCCTTTAGGAAACCTCCCTTTAGAAAATAGTGCATTGGCATCAAGAGTATCAATATGCCTTCTTTCATGATCAAGAAGCATAGCAACCATGCCATGGTAGCTCATGCTGGCCACTCTTAATGCTGGTATGATCTCCCGATACTTAGGAATTTCTTCAATGCTCGTGAGGAGCACCGCGACCTGGTCATCATCCCCGACTGGGGCCTTCAACGCAGCAAGTTGGGTGATGAGAGACTCCATTTGATTCAGATGGGCGAGAAGAGAGTCCTCATGCTTCATCTGGAGTTTGAAGATTTCTTGGCGGAGAAAGACCTTAGAATTGATTACCATATTGCCAAAGAGTCCTTCAAACTTCTCCCATAATTCTTGAGCAGTGGAATCAAAGTCGAGATGATGAATAACTTCATCACCCAAACCCAAAGCAATGAGAGAAAGGGCTTTGTCATTTAAATTCTCCCAGTGTAGAATTTTCTTCTCATCCGATTGTGGCTTTTTATCCTTGCCACAAACAACATTCCACACCCCATCTTTCATAAGGATAAGGCGCAACTTTGTTTGCCATGTCGGAAAGTTCTTACCAGTGAACTTCTCAATAAAGGTACTCGATCTTGAAGACTCCATGGCTGTAAATGATTCTTGATTAGGACATGGAAGAAGTCATCACGGGAGAGGGCATCACGAGAGAAGCATTATGAGCAATAGGAGCAACATCACATTTGTCGTCAATGTTGATTTAGTGAAGAAGAGGAAAGAGGGAGTCAACATGAGAGATGTGAACACGTGGAAGAGGGAGGCAACAGGAGAAATAAGAATCAACAATGTCTTGCTGCTGTAGATCAGGTCGAATCAACTCCACGAATCAGCACTGTCTTGCTGCAGATCAGGCCGAATCAGCTCCACGAATCATCTCCACGAATGTAGAGAAGTGAGCAGCAGCTTCAGGAAGAGTGGTGGCAGGCAACTTCCAAGAAATGACGGGCAACAGAACTCGTGGGCAAGTAGAAAAATTCGCGCAGGAAAAATTTCGTCACTTTCTTGCAGGAGCCATAACTTTTCACCAGGACCTCGGATTGCAAAGATGTGAAAACAAAAAATGAAGTTCTCAAAGTCCTCTACAACTTTGCTTCAGATTTCAGGTCAAAATTCAGCTTCTGTCCAAAGATAGGGCCATCAGAAAGTGGCGGCCTGTTTCTAGCAAGGAGATGTAGCAAGAATGAAGACGTCATTGCTCAAGGAACCACAGCGTGGGCAGCTTCTTCATGAACTCGGGCAGCTTCTTCATGAACTCGGGAGATGTAGCAAGAATGAAGACGATGATGAGGTTAAGGAAGGGGAGCACCTCTCTTGCACTTAGAGAAAGAGAGAGAGGGCGTGGCTTCCTTTTCTGGCCTCCCTCTCCTCAATCTCTAAGAGCAATGTGGCTCTGATACCACATGAAGGAACATGTGGCAAGCTATCTCTATGAAAGGAAAAGAAAGAATGCAAGACAATGGAAATAAAAATGAAATGGAAGTAGACAATAGTATTGAACCAAAATACTCACATGTAGATAGCTTGATGTTGACTGATGTAACAAAACTAGAAAGTACAATGCCTTTATAGAATAGGCACACACACTCTAGGTGTCACATGTATATGGGATAAGTCCCATAGTGACACATGGCACTCTAGGATATAAAGTAGTCTAGTACTACTCTAGAACACTAGAAAACACTCACTTTGGCTTCATGTTCCAACAGAATCCTCATTTGTAAGACCAAGTTCAAGCCCAAGTATTTGAAAATCTTTATATTAACGAGCAAGGACATGGTCAAGTATCAAAGTCCAATGTGCAAGCAATAGTGGCATACTTTTATCCTCGTGCATGGATAAATTTGATAGGTCAATGGAACATGTTTGCAATTTAAAGCAGCGACTCAGCCACTCATTTTGTTATATAATGCAACGAGTGACCATTGGACTGCCAATTGGCCACCAACCCCACCCACCTCACCTAACACCACATGGCAGTTAATGAACTCACAATTGTCACTGGAGAGGTCAACCCTCCTCTCAATTCTCTTCTTCCTATTAAAGTGCAAGATGTAACTTATGTCGATGCTCTCGGCATTGGTCGTTCTCTTCTATAAGATGTAACGTGTGTCCTTGCATAATAGGTCTCCAAGTTTCTGAATACTTTGTGTGTCCAATTTGTGGAGACAGTTTGTGGAGTCGGCACTCAAAAGATCTAAACAAGATGGTATATGAGAAGCACATGACATTTCTTCCTATGGACCATCTATATCATGTGGATCCATCTTTTGGGGGGGCAGAATTAGCTCTTATTCCTCCATTGATGAGGTCTTGAGATTGGGAGTGACTTTGGCATAATCTAGAAGTCCAAACACTCCAGGTTGCATGCAAATATCTCTCCATATTTTATACTCAAACTTACTAGAGACAACACAAAGTCACATATCTGCTGGAGGTGTATATATTCAAAAATGTATCTAAAAGTTTATAGAAACATGTGATTAGGGATAGAGATACCCCAAAGACCCAAAGGCATGAGCTGACTTGAAATTGCTGGAAACCAAAAGAGCCTTTTATCCAAGAAAAAACTATCCCGGCAAGGTGATTTTACCAATAGCACCTTGGGTTCTGACAAAAGTAGAGGAGACCTAGGTGAAGAGCATTATTGTGGGTATGTGAGCTAGGTGGTCAATACTTCAACCTTTGCTAGGTGCTAAAAGAGGATTTAAAGTTTTGGTGGGTGCCTCCTTCATGTCGCACATTTGACACGTGTCAATAGTGCATGAGGTGCAGCAGTTCTGATCCTCCTACCCATGTACAGTCGCCACTTGTAGGGGTCATAATGGAGGCTAAGGTAGTTTTGGTAGACTATACATGGTTTTGCATGCAATTATGATGGATATTAGAATATATTCAACATGGAAGAATGAGTATCACTATTGGCTCAATTGTGTAGTGGTAAGAATCTTGGGCTAGGTGCTCAATGGTTCAACCCTTGCTAGGCATCAAAAGAGGACTTAAAGTTTTGGTGGGTGTCTCCTTCATCATGTGGCACATTCGACACATGTCAAGAGTGCATGAGGCGCAATAGCTCTGGTCCTCCTACCCATGTACAGTCACCACTTGTAGCCACCATTAGAACCCCCACATGCACATGCATTAAATGCACACCCCCTCCCCCTTCTGAATTTTTGGACACATGGCATCACCCCTCCCAATCTAAGTGGTTTTATTTCCAAATTCCATGGTATTTCTTCCCTCTTTTTCAAATTGAAACCACCTATGGAGTAACTACACATGCCACCGCAACATGGCATTGCCCTACACCTTTGAGCACTCTCATTGGTTCACCTTAAATCCCTCTCTAATCCCTTGAAATTAGGAAATACTAATTGGGGGGCCTTTTGAGACCCCAATTCTCCCCTAATGTTTACTTCCTCTAGAAAACTAAGTGGTCTAAAGTCGCATGACTGGCACAAAATGATTTAGGTAACATTGGTTCCACTTCTCTTTGATCCCTCTTATTTTAATTTGGCTAACTCAGTATTGTTTCTAAAGTATATACTTCCAATTTCTTTATAGGGATGTAGTACTAAAGATGCATTAGAGGCTATCAACAAGCTCAGTGTATTCATAAGGTATGTTAGAGGCTATGCAAATGCATGCCAAATTTTCCTACTCATTGCAAAAGCAAGTTCCATTGCTTACCAACATGTAAATGTGGGTGGATATCATCATAAGAGATCAAGAAATCATCCATTCTGCAAATGAGACTTCTTACAATCAAAGCCGTATGTTTAATTAAAAAGGCATCTCCAACAAGTATCATGGACATCCATTTATATTTGCTCGTGCACTTAGCAGATGAAGTGGCAGATGTAGGCACTTTGCATAGCCAATGGATGTTTTTCTTGGAACAGTTTATGAAGGTGTTGAAAGGGTATGTAAGGCAAAAGCCAAGACCAGAGGCAAGCATGCCAGAAGGCTGGCTAGTGCAAGAGTCAATGTTTTACATTATGGAGTTTCTTGTACAACTCATGCCAAACATGCCTTGACTTTGGGATGATAGCGATGACCCATGTGTTGTAGGAGAGATCAGACAAGGGAAGGGACAGTAGAAGAAAATAAGTATCACCTTGCAATAAAAAGTGAACACCTTTTATCTTTACAATTGTGGAGAAATGGAGAAAGGGCTTAAACAATATGAAGAAGAAAGAGCTAAAAGAGAGAAAGATAGAAAAGCTTTGCGAAGGGCCATTAGAGGTAGGAAGTATCCCTCGGAGTTATCAAACATGCCAAGAAGTATCCCCCCAGAGTTAGTCGAAGAGGGGAGATTGTGACAAACAAGGAGGAGGAATTTGCACAAGGTTGTGATCTAGAGGCATGTAATCATTTTGCTTTTATTTACATTCATCTACAGTCTTTTTATATAAGCTAGCGGGAATCCATTACCTTTGCAATACCATTCGTTCAATGCAATGTGGGTGTATGGTAATCATTACCAAGTAGAGAAAATTGATGTAAGGCATAACACATTTGATCGAGAAGTCATGGCCAATTTTTCACAAGAGAGTAGAGCTAGTGCGAGGGATACAAATCTCATCATAGGTGAAATGGATTACATTGGAAGCATACAATATATTTTGCAACTTTAGGAAATTCAATATTTATATTTGACATGAAATGGTTCAAAGTCAATTGTAGAGTTGCTCAGGCTATGGTTAGGAAGGATCCAAGTGGATTTTTTGCCATTGACTCAACAAAAATCTGGGATGACCTTACTAACACATTTGTGCTACCCACACATTGCGAGCAAGTAAGTATTTTTTCTATGGATATCATTGGCTACTCAACTTCATCAAAGATTGTATGTACATATCATGGATTTTTGTTTTAGGTGGTCTCTCAACCCGATCGAGTGGACAACCAGTGGTGGTTTGTGATTCAAGTTGAACCTAGAAACCGACATGTATTTCAAGTTGTGGAAGTAAAGAATGAAATGGAAGAGCAAGAAATAGATGGGTTGGAAGCTAGCACTTCCAATACCCCTTCTACTAAAGTTTTGGAAAGTGAAGATAGTATGAGCTCCTCGTAGGGTTTCTGAGAAACTAATTTGGGAGACCTTGATCTAGATGCTGAAAACGTGTGAGACTTGGCCACGGATTGAGAGGGAGTCAATCTCACAATGAAGAATCCCATGATGCTTCAATTGGTTTAGAAATGGAGAACAACATTGATTTAACATATGTTAAAATGTGGAAACCTTTCAATGTGATTTGAGTTTTGGAAGGTTTACCAAGGATGACTATCGACGCTATGCGCTTTTCTAGAGGCCTTTTTTACTAAAATATCGACACTAATATCAGCACTAAGTTAGTAGATAACGCTAATATCAATGCTAATTTTGCCAAAAATATGGATGTTATGACTTTTGGCTGTAATATCAATCGAACAATATTTGGCCAAAAAACTAAGTAATTTGCATTGAAAAAAAGCATCGTAAAAGGAGCTAATGGTGTAGTGATACACACACACACAAACAATTGTCAACAAAGAGCCAATTCTCAGGACATTGAAATGCATGAGTACAAGATTCTCAAAAAAGAGCTAATTCTTTGTTACAAGAAAAGCTCCATCTCTTCCATAGGTCGCATTGTTTCATGCTCATTAGCCTTATGTGCATGCAATATTGTAAAGATATCATCAATACTAGCATGTGGATCCTTGTTTATTAGGTCTCTCCAACATTCATTTAAGATCTTTATCATAACCCCATCCCTAAAGGTGTTTGGACCGTCATAGCCATAATCAAGAATGAAGTTGGTCATTTCTCTATGCAACCAACCCACAACATAGCAATTTGAACTTGTTGACCACAAATCCTTTGGTCTTAGGCATGCACCTCGAGTTGCATAAAGCTCTTTTGCAAACCAATGAAACCTACCCACCAGTTATTTAAGTCAAATATTATTCATGATATTTCTCTATCCAATGTAAAGGCTTCCCCTAACCAAATATTCGTGCATAGACTTGTCATCACTCATGAAATGTAGTTGCATGCGTTCAAATCTATATGTATATACTTTTTTGCGTGCACTGCTTTGAATCACTAACGATCATTGCAAAGTAATAGGCAAATATTGCTAACATATACCATCTTAGACCCATATTTGCACTTCTTTTTACCAACACTTCAATTGGCACTTCTTCAAGTCTTGTGCAAACCACATGGTACCTCAACACTATAGCTTTAATTATAACTTCTTCAAGTCTTGTGCCAACCACATGATACCTCAACAATATATCTTCTCTATATATGACCTCCCACTCTTCATGGTTTTGAATTTTGATCCTTTCCCAAACCCCGTCCTAGTACTTTTGGATGAGTATAGTCAACTTAAAGATGATGAAACTTGACTCTACCTCCATACATGTGTGGCTTTATAACAATCACAAGATTCTTCTTCTCAGTGATGTCTATCCATCCCGTGTTTGCACCATCTAAACCAAAAAAAGTCTCTTCATTCAATTGCCCTCAATTTTCAAATAAATTGACTCTACCCCATTAGAATGGGTGTTTTAACATTTTTAGCTTCTATTGCATTCATCTATCTATGCAAAATTCTAGTACATGTAATTAAGCAAGTATTGTTCAAATCAAGATATTTTACAAATTATTGCTTGCGGTTTAGGATTTACGATTTAAATTTTAGGATCTAGGGTTCATCTAGGGTTTAGGATTTCGATTCTAGGGTTTAAGGTTTGAGATCTAGGGTTTAGCTAGGTTTTATGATTTAAGATGCCAGGTTTAGGGTTTTCATCTAGGGTTTGGTTAAGGTTTATGTTCCACCTAAGATATGGTTTAAGATCTAGGATATAAGATCTAGGGTTTGATGTCTAGGATTTGGATCTAGGATTTAGGGTCTAAGATCTAAGGTTTAGGGTTAAGGAATGTTTTCTTTTCTCGATTTGATACAAACATTAAGTATGTCTAATGTTAATGATTACAAGTGTGAGATTCATTGGGCATTTTTCCCAATTGCTAATCTATTTTTTATGAAACATGTTATAACCTATTAGAGGGTATAGATGATGTGTTGCTATATGAGAAGGATGAAATATTAGACTTAGGACAAATACCGAAATTTGATGAATCTAAATGAGATTCAAAAACATAGGATAACATATTGTATGCCTTTTTCCAAACAAACGGTGTTCATTATGTGGCATCCATGTAAGAAACATAGTGTATCTTATGTGACATCCACATAGGATACACGTGCATACACAATATATTATGCAATCGAATGGTGTTAATAGAACACCTATATGTTGAATTCAACAGACTCTTTTCAATCAAATGGTGTATCTATATGTTGAAATCTCTTCCTAGTAGAAGCAAGAGAGTGCATGGGTGAGTAGGTGATTAGCAAGCTAATGGGATGCAGGCTTGTGGATTGTGGATGAGGACCCTAATCCTAATCTTTGTATAAGTACACACACAAGTTGAATTGTGTGGTGTGGAATGGAAATCTAAACATAGGAGTTGGATAGTTCTTGCCTCTTGCTCTCTCATGTCCACACTTTCTCTTTTGGGAGCTTTCTTCCTAGAGCTTCCACATCTTTCTCGTCTTGAGTATCCCGATCCATGTTTTGTAACATGGTATCAAAGCCATGATAGCTCTTCTTAGGTCCCCTTCTCTTGCCAATGAAGGCACAACTTCAAGTGTTTTGAAGCTAGAGGTTTTGTGAAGGCTATTGCTGAATGACTTTGTTCATTGGCATCTTCACCTCATAAGTTGCCTTTGCAAGAGGTTTATACTCTTCACCACCTATTAATTGGAGGAGGCATTACCTTATTGTCATAGCCAACAACGTTGCTATTGGGCCAAGAGTTTTCAAAGACATCATCCTATTGCCAGTTGTTTTCTCAAGAGGAGAGCATTTACACTCCTGCTTGCTTATTAGGGAGTCTTCTTCTATGCTGGCTATTTTGTTTGACTCCACTACTCAGTGGAGAAACTTGTTTTCACGAAAAAAATCTCTTTCTTAACTAATACTAAACTCTCTTGAAAGCTTGAAAGGCTTGTTGTTTTTTGCTGACTCCTAATGCATTCTTTCCATCGAGGCAGCTTGAAGAGTCGTGCTATATTTTTCCTTCATTCGAGTGATAATCCGCAACAAATTTGAGCAAGTTGAGATGTTTCCAAAGTCTAATTTTTAGTTGGTTGTGTGCCTCGACTATTTTTATCCTTAGTCACCACTTCTCCTCTGCGTTTTGGCACTGGTGACTTCTCAGTGATGTTCTTGATCTATATACTTCATTGTGGCTTCTCAAAAACCTATGGCTAGCCTCTGTAAGTTCGATTGGCAAATAAAGTTCTAGAGAAACAAGTGAAATATTGTCTTTGCTCATTGCACTCTTCTAGCTACGATCTTGACGATGTCTCTGTTTCTCTATAGAACATTTTCTTTTTCCAAAGGTTCAAGGATGGCTTTAGTGCTAACACGTGGCATTTCAAAATTTTGCCCATAAAGCCCTTCCTTAAGGTTCATTTTAGCAAGTCAACTTTGCAGTTGATTGAACCTTTCTTTCACCTTTTTCAAAGGCATTTGAGGAGATGTGTTTCAAAGGACATACTAGTTTTTATTGCCTTCATTTTCTACACATATTTACCAATTAAGCAATCGTATTCATCTTAAAATTACAAAGGAAAATTCTTTTCTTCATATCAAGGCATTTGATGGAGAGGGATTTTACGTGGCAAACACAAGTCAAGTATTTGTTGATGTACAAAGGTTTGTGGCCTTATGTGAAAGGCACAAAGTAGATCGACATCACTATGGATGAGGAGCATATTTAAGAGCAAGCATTGGCCATCATTGCACTTAACCTTCATCCAAAACTCATTCGCGTGGTGGTGGGAGCCATGTCATCAAAGACTTCTTGGAATGAGTTGGATTGACTCTATGGAGCAAGTGGCAAGCACTCTTGCATTGCACTCAAGGTCAAATTATTTGGTTTACACTATCTGAAAATGAAAAGTTGAGTGATTATATATGTGGGCTCCATAGTATCACAATGCAATTGGCCACTATTGATGATAAGGTGGAAGAGGAGGACGTGATTGTTGTGCTCTTGAAGAGCATACCCGAGCCATAACAACACCTTATCACAACCTTAAAGGATCTCCTTAACCCTCATTTGGAAAGCATTATTAGTGCTTTACTTGATGAAGAGTGCAACATCAAGACAAAGAAAGGAGAGGGTATATCTACATCAACTCAAGGGTAGGCTCTATCCATGGGTCATGGCAAGAAGAAAAAGTTTTTCAATGGGCTCAAATGTAATTTTTGTAAGAAAAAGGATCATGATGCTGCCCATGGTTTTTTGAAATTTTGTGTAAGAAAAAGGGTCATGATGCCACCCATGGTTTTTTGAAAGACCCTTCACGAAATAAGTGTCATCATTCTGGTGAAATTGGTTGTCTTGTAAAGATTGCAAGAACCCACGTGAAGCGGGCAACTTTGTAAGCTCGTCAAATGACACCTCTGATGGAATCCTCTAAGTGAAAGAGAAATATGTGTCTTGTACATTGGCATTTTCCTACCGTATGCTATGTAATCCTGTATGCAATGCTCAACATGTAAGTTTCACATGTTGGCATTGAGAGGTGATGTTGAAATCTCTTCCTAGGAGAAGCAAGAGAGTTCATGAGTGAGTGGGTGATTAGCAATGGGATGTAGGCTTGTGAATTGGGGATGAGGACCCTAATCCTAATCTTTGTATAAGTACACACACAAGTTGAAGTGTGTGGTGTGGAATGAAAATCCAAACATAGGAGTTGGATAGCTCTTGCCTCTTTCTCTCTCACATCCATACCTTCTCTTTTGTGAGCTTTCTTCCTAGAGCTTCCACCATCTTTCTCCTCTTGAGTATCCCGATCCATGTTTTGTAATACTATACACCACCTATTAGGCTATATTTGTGTGGAGGTGCACCATTTTGTTGCAAATTTACCATGATATATCGAGTGGAGGTCATCACTTACAACTTTGGGGAATTTTGAGCTTTATTAGGCCATATTTATGTGAAATTGATCCATTTAGTGTTCCAAAAAACCCAATTTTGTAGTTCACCAAGTGATATTGAGTTGAGGGCATATGTTCAAAAAAAGGCCCAAATGAAATGAGAAATTCAAAAAAAAAATTAATAATGTGCTCTTTGTAGTAGTCTAGCAATCTTTTTACAACCCTTTGCATTGTCTATGAGGATTTTCTCAACTTTTTCTCAGCATATCTCTCTTATAGTTTTTGCCAAAACACTTGCTATGTAAACCTCAAAATTTATTTATTTTTTTGAATAAAGATGCCTCTCCTCTTGTTATACAATTATCACATTTAATAATAGGGACCTTTTTATATCTGTCAATCCATATGAAACAATTCAAGTGCATCTTGTGTTTTAAAAACATGAAAAATATTGCAATTGATGTGATCTCTCTAGTTGGCATATGATTTTTCCAATATAGTTGTTGGGTCAAAATGACTTTATATTGATCAATTTGAGTACTTGGTGAGATAAATTTGGAGCTTGTATGAGAAAACTGTGTTCATTTTGGGATTTATAGATATATTGCCACTCCAACTACTAATTCCAGTTCTGGGTGATGTAGATATTAGTGTTACTTAATTTCCTAATCGAGTCGTTCTTGCACCAATATGTTGAAACGAGCATGAGTGGCCTCAATTATTGTGGCAACTTGTATCATTGGAGTCTAAGATTATGTGGTAATGGCGGCACACATGATGTTATCACCATGGTTATAACTTGCCAAATTGTTATTACTTGACTCTAGTTTATCTCTACGCAGTTGCAATTGCACTTGCCGTTGGACCATGGAAAAGCGTAATAAATTTATTTGCATAGCCAAGTAGATGACCCCTTATAGGAGGGGTTCTCGATGCCAAACATAGTCATGCACATTGATTGCAAACTTCGATTATGGGCTGATGAACTTATGCTTTTGAATTCTTTTATTTTCTACTCTCCTTTGTACTACTTTCTCATGAGCATCACGCAGGATAATGTGATTTTAAAGCTTCATTTTGACCTACATCAGCAAGTCTAACAACTCCAACCCTCCTCCAACCATAGGCCCATTGCCTACATTGTGCATATTATCAATGAGTGAGACTTTTGTGTTATCAGTTGCACTTGTAATAGCTTTCCTCTTACTTAAACCTCATTCTCTTATTGTGCTTTAAATATCTATACATCTATCTCCATACTTATAACTTTTCAAACAAACAGCCCAAAAACATAGACACAATCAATACAATAATTCCAAATACAATTGGCACCTCACACAAATATAGAGACAAGTTAAATTAGGATTCTAATCCAAAATTTTGGGCAAAAATAACACCTTGGAAATCTCATTACCTCACATAATCTCATTTGCATTCATTGGCTTACAATTGTGGTTGATCCTTACCTCAATACACTAGATATCAACGTAGTGGACTACTTCCACAACCACAATGAGCCCTCTCTCCCTCACCCTATCTCTCTCATGACTCCAGTGTGGTCCACCTTATCCCAACACACTAGTTTTAGGATATATGGAATACAATCTTGCCAAGTAAAGAGCACTCGTGTCTCTTGCAAGCTTTTTTTAAGGACAAAATGGGTGGGAAATCCAATCAAACTTGCCTCTGATAAATGCAATTATACCACTGGTATTTATGATAATACTAGCAGTATTTAGATTAGTACCACTGTTAATTTTGAATAGGCTATTGGCATTATAGCTATTACTATTAGTATCATGTCTATTACCACATCAATATTATGGCTATTACTGTCAGTATATTTATCTGATTCATCGGTGATTTTTGTAGGTTACCAACATGACAACACTATTTTCATGCAAATTTGGACCAAAAAAGATGATCATGAATGATGCATTAATGTAAATGTCAAAATGTCAACAAAATATCTGTAAGAAAATAATACAACGTCTATGCTCAGCAGATAACAGGATCTCGTACGCAAGAGAGAAAACAAGATAGTATGGAGAATCAAAAATTTGATCACTGTAGAACTGATACAATAGATGGCGTTGCCTCCCAACCATGTGCTCCTGTGAAAGAAGCTTTGATGGCGTGCTGGAAACAGTAGAAGATGGAGGCTGGAATCAGGGTTGTTGTAGCCAGTGATGAAATGGGCTTCACGGGCTTGCTCTTATATAGCCACCAGTCATAGTTAGTTAGACCGACCCAGTCTGCCCAAAACGGTCGACTGGGGGTCGGTCCCGAAATAGGGCACCGACCATACGATAGAACTGGTGCGCAAAACAGAGCAACTGACATATAGTCACCGTTCGGCAGCCCAGAGCCATTCGGAATCATCTGAGGCTCCAAACGAGCCCCGCAACCTGAGAGTGGGCTACCCCGAGAAATGCTCCGTCTACGCTCAGTGCGATAATTCAAGGGATGCCTTCCTGCACTTGCATGTAGCCTAGTTGGCGGTGTGCCAACTCTATCTGAAGTCGTCCAGCCATCAAGCTACACATGGCCCCCATCTGCTGTCCAAACCACCAGGACCTACCGGATAACCGAGCTACTCAAATGCCTTCTCCTCATATGGGGGGCTTACAAGTAGAGTTCGCTAGTTCCCACGTGATTACATAAGAGTGGAGCATTGATATCTAACAATATCTAGGCTTCTCATGGAGAAAAGGTAGAATAATTCCTTTCCTTAGGTCTCTTCATGTTTCGCACCTCTTTTCTTCTCATGCAGGACTAAAAGAAGAAGATGGAGAAAGGGGTAGAAATAGGTCGTCTTGTCACATCTTTTTCTAGTTGTCTCCTCTTTTCTTTTCATCTAAGAATGAAAGAAGAAAATGGAGAAAGAGGTAGAAAAAATTCATTTCCTCAACTTTTTTCATGTCCTCATCCCACTCATTCTCTCTCTTAGTCTGTCTCATGCCTCTCTTTCTCTCTCTCTCTCCCTCCCTCCCTCTATCCTCCCCCTCCCATGGCTGCCAAGATTTATCATTCTGTCTCTCAATCAATCTCTCTCTCTCTCTCTCTCTCTCTCTCTCTCTCTCTCTCTCTCTCTCTCTCTCCCCCCCTAGGATTCCTCGACTCTTCTTAGAAAGAGGTCCTCTCCTCATACCTTTCATGCTTCTCTTAGCCTCATCTTCTCATGGACTAATGAGAGGATTACCAAAAAGTGACGTGGAAAGCGAGCCAAACAGTTAAATTGAGCCGCAGATAACCCTAGCCGATCAATTACAATTTGAAATAGAGGACACAAAGTATTAAACTAGTCTTAAATAATTTAATTACTATAAGCTAATGAAGAGGTCGAATTGCCAACCCGTAGAAAAATTGTCATGACACTTGCTACTAATTCATATACAAAAGTAGACGACATCCTACAGCCCTAACCATTTGAGTAGTCAAATACCAAAATCATTATTTCGTGCTTACACATGAAAACTCTCAATTATACTATTTGTACATTAAAATCTCTCAAGCTCTATCCAAAAACACTCGTCTTTTAACCATATTTTTAGATTGTACATCAACAACTCAACAGAAGTAACTCAAACCTATCTAATTATATTTCAAAGGTTTTTCTTAGATCCCAAATATTGATACAACGCCACCTTTGTGAGAGCCATTAGGAAAGAAGGGAACTCATTTTGGGGCCCTCTAAGAAATTCACTATCTACCTATTTTTGTTACACTCAAAATATGGGAAATGCCATAAAATATGGATACTTACTGCAAAAATATCAGTCTAGTCCTCAAGCTTCACATTAAATGCATGTATAAGATCCTTGATTTTCTATGCAGAATTTGATGATTCTGACATCGCTAGCGTGTCTGGAGCGGGCCAAAACCCCCCAAGTCGACCATGGAGACACGAAAACCGATGCCCAAAGTCCCGAAAAAGGGCAAAAATGCCTAGAATGGTGGATTTGCACTAAAAGGCGATTTGGCTAGCTGGCACTAGACACAGAAAAGCATCTTTTGAAGATCACGTATGTCAGACATAATATAAGAAAAAGATTTTGAATATGACTTATTTTATATTTTTACATGGTTTTTGGTATTTTTCCAACGTTATGTTGGCCCTCTTCTGATCGGTTGAGAGCCTATTTTTCTAAACCCTAAAAGGCCCCAAAAGGAGCTCCCTTTTTTCCTAATGATCCTAATGTTTAAACTGAAGGACTGTAGTACTTACTCCTAGCACAATAATAAAGACGTCATATATATGTTTGCATGAAATATAAGTTGTCCTATTTACTTTACAATCAGTAAAGTCAGAGCATGTGCAGCGTGGAAGCTCTACAATTGTGATTGGATAACTTAAGCCCTTGAAATTGATCCAAGACTCCGTAAATGGAAAAAATGAGCCTCATGTGGGGTAATGATATCCTTTTGCATAATCTCTGCATTTGTTGCCATCGCTTTCCCAATCCTATCTCTAAACTCCTTACTCAATTTCCAATCTCCACCTCACCACCTTTCCATCACAAATCCCAAAGCATGACTTCATGCGTTGTTTCTATGTAGGATTAAAGATTGCCCAACTATGAAACTACCTATATCATCCTTGAAGAAGAATAAAGCTTTTATCAATTCAACTCTCTCTTACATTGTCACAGAGGCACCCTTAGCAATCTTCCACAATGTAGGAGCAGAACTTGCACTCCTTGATAGAGCGATCAACATTCCATGTATTGGTAGTTGTTTTATTGTGGAACCAGATTACCTATTCTATGATGCCATTGGGATGTTTTCTTCTACCCTTGAAGCATGGATCCGGTACTCCTTCTGTACACCTCCTTCCCAACTTCTTAATCATAGCTCCACACCGTCTAGACACATCTTCCAAGTATCCAAATCATGTGACTACACTATTGGCATTTGTTCTTCAAATTTCCCAATTAGCATCATGCACGTTTGTCTCTTT
Source organism: Dipteris shenzhenensis (assembly GCF_047967505.1). Lineage (NCBI taxonomy): Eukaryota > Viridiplantae > Streptophyta > Polypodiopsida > Gleicheniales > Dipteridaceae > Dipteris > Dipteris shenzhenensis. The sequence goes on along the minus strand of NC_141607.1, from coordinate 34,561,404 downwards.
GTAACCTTATGTTCATTACCTCCATGCATAACATGTCTTCTTTTCTCTACTTCTCTATTTGTTGTCACTGTTATATATTTAGGACGATGACGATCCACATCATGCTCCCCAATAGGAAATCCTATACCTCTCTTTCTTCTTACATTCACAGGCTCTATCATTGGTATGTTCATCTTTGGAGAGTTAATTCCAGCCTCCTCAAGAATAGTAGCTATTAAATCTATAAGCTTATTTCTATGTGCTTTACTTGAACCACTTTGCAAAATCTTTTTTAACAACACTTCTAGATCGGGTCCAGTACCCAAGTGCTGTCTTGACATGCAGGCATAGTAATGGGCACTCTACAAAGCACTCATTGCTAGATCAGATGTTGAAGGTTCATGCAATGAACCATATTTTCCCAATCCATGGGCCGCTTTAATGCTAGAATGCTTATCTCGATGCTCCAAGCTCCACTGAATGATTGTGTACCCTATGAATTGCACATCTACTTGTTTTTCATGATCATGGGGCAGACAGCGGTAAAATAATGCACATGTTGCAAGACACTCAAGATGCTCTCCATAGTGCTTACAAACCAAAGACCTACTCTCTCCAGTTATAGTCCCCAAAGGGGGATCCCTCTTCATCTGACCTTTCCATTGTGTTTCATTGATCATTCCTGTGTGCTCATTGTATGCACAATTGACATTGTAGCACCTCAAACAACCTCCACATCTACTAGTCCTTATAATACCATGGAAAAACTCCCGCCTGCAAGTAGTGTAATCTATCCAAACATGTCCATCAGACTTTTGAACCATTCCTTGCATGGGAGAGCTAGAAAGTATTGAGGGCAACTCAAAAAGAACACACCTTGCATCATAACGAATTGCAAGAGTCTTATTCTCTAAATATTGCAAGAAGGTAGTAGCAGGCGGCATTATGGTGGGGGAGAAAGAATCCTAAGAGTTCAGTAGAGCAAAGTGATTCAAAGAAGAATGTCTTAAGTAGAGGTAAGTGGTTCAGAGACAAGTGCTACATTTGTGAGGAAGAATGCACTTTACATGAAAGGTGGCAGAAACAAGCTACCTTATGTTACCAAAACCAGTTGTCGACACACTTTGAGTGCAACTAATTCCTAACATTTTGCCTTATTTCTAGTTCAAGAGAGAACAAGACTATCACAGGATGGAGTTCCTGTCAAGTATTCCTAGTTGAAACTACATGATACCCAGTTGGATAGAGAGATCCAAGCATTTAATTGAAGATGACACATAGCACTCATTTTTGTGCCATCACAAATTTGATGGTGTGAGTCAGTAACTCCTCCACTCTCTCTATTAGTCACTAAATCTATGATTAATGAAGAACACCTCCACTCAACCAATCTCCCCTTCAGCATGGGATATGGGATGTATACCTTTTCTCCTTCATGAGACCCAAGTAGAAATATTTGTACATGATAGGATACTTCAGACCATGTATATATATGAATATACATTAGACCATATATGTCCATGTATAGATAAATATAGACTAGACCATATATAAATCTATGTATCTATATAAATGAATACATAAGTCCATGCGTACATATGAGTCCATCTATCTATTTGTAAGAGCATCTATAAGTCCACATAAATAAGAGTCCATAAATATTTTCCCTAAGATCAATTTGTATGAGTCAATATATAAGTCCATGAATGTATACCAAACCACATATAAATACATGTATATATACATGAAAACATAAGTCCATGTACATATAAATCCATATATATGTTAGAGCATCTATAAGTCCATGTAAAAATATGTATTAGACTTTATGCAAGTCCATATAAGTCTATGTATATATGACCATCTATAAGTCCATTTGAATAAGATTCCATAAGCATTTACCATTTATACTAGATCATATGCATTAGACCATATATTATACCATATGTAAGCCCATTTATAAAACCATCTATATTATAGCATATATAAGTCCATGTATATATAGGACCATGTGTAAGTCCATGTTTGTGTATTAGACCATATTCAAGACCATTTACAAGTCCATGTATATATATTGACATGAATAGCTCATTAGACTAACAGATGATGGAACTCCAAGGAGTGGATACAATATCAACATTGAAATCCAAACCTTGAAGGAATGGCTGGCTGCATGCATTCAATCTACTTGACTGTCGAACCATCAGTATCTGAGCTGATCATCATGTTCAAAAATGGGCACTCCAATCCTCATCTTGATGCCACTCCACTCCTCCTCATGGTCACCTTCTCCTCACGGTCACCCTCTCCTCACTATTGGCTTCCTCTCCTCTTCATTGTCCTCTCGCAAACCACACCCTCTTCTCCTTGCTCTCCTCAAGGACGACTCCTATCCTCCTCTTTGTGGCTCAATCTTAATGTCCTCTTCTCCGAGCTATTGGAAGCAGGTACTAAATGAGTACCAGATTAGTACTATATTGGATCATGAAAAGGATGGGTCCTCGTTCTCATGGTGGCAAAGGCATTCTAGGTGTAATGTCTTAACATAGAAAGGTGATGTGAGTGGTGGGGTGATAGATTCTAGCTAGTAGTAGTGATGTTTGACACAAAATAAACAGTGCCACAGTGGCATGGAATCTTCGTTCTCAAAGTGGATTTGAATGACATACATTGGCCCAATTTAGATGGTTTGTGTGCACAAACCTCCCACACGAACGTCACCTTCTTGTTGAAAGATAGGCTGAAGGTATTGTAAAAGAGCAAGACCTCTCAAAAGTCCTTCCAATCCCTTCGGAACTCAAATAGCACCCAAGAAAAATGCACACGTCGCAAGCGAACTCTAAATAGATGGAGTTTGTGTAAGGCCGACCTCTGTAGCAAAAAAGAAAATTTCATGCCACCAGAATCATCATCAACAAATTCCTCTATTGTTGCTTGCCTACACTAAAGAGCAAAGCAAGCTATATGCTTCTGCCAAGCATGCGAATGTGATCCATGTCCAAAGTTGCAGAGGGATGTTCCTACAAACGACCAACTACTCAATCCGATGGAAGAGATGGGGTTGGTTTATCAGGTAGTATTCTTGTTGTTCCTATGAAGGCATGTCTAGGTAGAGTTCCCACTTGGTCTCTTTCCATAGTTAGAAGTGCTATGTTTGCCTCTGCTAATTTTTAGGCTTAAGCGAGAAATTTGTAGCCTTGCGTACTTATGATCCTTAGGTGCCAATTATTGTTGTTTACTTGATTTCAAAGAATGTCATTGCTCTTTAAAGGTAAATTTGTTGATGCAACTAAGCTAACTATTCATTAGTTGATGAATTCAAGCTCGAAAGTATTATATCAAAGCAATAGACGTGCTTAATGATAAGATCAAAGATAATCTCAAGATTGACATTACTCTAATCATTTGGATGTTACAAAAAAAATTTTGAAATTTGCTGTTGGACCTGCATATTGCTATGTCCCCCTCTCATGCTAATGTGTCCCCCTCTTAGGATTGAGCAAAGGATGAATGAAGTTCCTTCAGGCTTTGGTTCACTTACCCTAGTCACACTGCATTTGGAGGTTACGAAAAAAAAGTGAAATCTATTACTAGACCTGCATGCTAGTGTGTTTCCCACTCATGCTAATGTGCTCCCCTCTTAGAATGGAGAAAAGGACAAATGGAATTTCTTTGGGACCTGGTTTACTTACCCTAGTCACACTCCCCTGAGAAGTGTTATGTTCATGGGTTTCTCTCAAGTTACTAACAGCCCAAATATTACTCTAGTTACTACCACTGTGGCTATACTCGCTCATCAAGTTTTGTTTTGCTCCTTTCAAAGGAGACGTACATACGATGAACTCTTATTTAGTAATAAAATAGCCCTCTTTTGAATTCTCTAAGTGTTTTGGTTTTAAAATAAAAGTGTTGTCACGATAGTAAAATGAAGTACTAAAGAAGTACTAAAGATTAAGATAGCAAAATTGTCTCTTGATTTGATCGATTGTTGAGAGGTTGTCAGCTTTCCATTACTATGGTATGCCAAATTGTCTCTGTTGCTCATGTCTCTTGCTCCCTCATGATGATTGAATATACTTTTGTTCTAAGGAGATGGTGTTGTTGCAAAGCTAAGACCCTAAAACACTCCAAAGGGATTAGATACATTTCGTATGTTTTGTTGTTTCGTCGTTTCGACAAGTTTCATTTTGTTTCGTTTCAACTTTCCGGACGGAATGGATAGGTTTCGATTCTATACTTAATATATACCCTTATAGGGTTGAATAAGATCTACTATATTTAAGTCAGAGTGCACAAAGAGAAATACAAGTCAAGGCACTAAAAAGGACATTCAAAAAACAAACACGTTATTCAATTTTATTTAAATTCAATCTCTTTTCTCAAGTTCAGATAGGTTTCAAAATGATACTAAATACTTTTGTTCTAAGGAGATGGTGTTGTTGCAAAGCTAAGACCCTAAAACACTCCAAAGGGATTAGATACATTTCGTATGTTTTGTTGTTTCGTCGTTTCGACAAGTTTCATTTTGTTTCGTTTCAACTTTCCGGACGGAACGGATAGGTTTCGATTCTATACTTAATATATACCCTTATAGGGTTGAATAAGATCTACTATATTTAAGTCAGAGTGCACAAAGAGAAATACAAGTCAAGGCACTAAAAAGGACATTCAAAAAACAAACATGTTATTCAATTTTATTTAAATTCAATCTCTTTTCTCAAGTTCAGATAGGTTTCAAAATGATACTAAATATATACGAGGATAGGGGCAAATAAGATATTTTATATTTTTCTCCAAAAAAAAAAAGATTTTATATTCAAGTTTTAAGTGAACAAAGAGAAATACAAGTCAAGATACCTAAAAAGGAGATTAAAAACACAAACACATTCTTCAAAACAATCTCCTTCTCAAGTTTCAACCTTAGACCATTTAATATTTATGAAGTCAAAACTTAAAAGCATATGGATTCTAGAAAAAACGGGGCAAAAATGCATATTTTGATTTGGGTGAAACAAAGCTTTCATTGAGAGCGTTTTGTCCTATTTCAAAACGTTTCGTCTGTTACACAATTTGAGGTTTCAAACCAGACAAAATGGGTTTTCATGTGACTGAGTTCCAAATAACTACCATGTAAGTTAATTCTCCATTACAGAATCTTCTCTCTCCCCAACACCCCACCTTGCCGACAACCACATCATACATATTTTGGTTTTAGCTTCCACCCTTTCCCCTAAGACAACATTGCCTCTACCACTCATCAAACCCTTGGGCCTGGGTCGTTGGTTGAGTAGTATGGACCATGGAAAGAGACACATTCCTCTACACAAAGCTTAGCCCACCCTTTAACAATGATACAAGTTTTAATGAAAACGACACAACGGTGCTGATGATAAGATAAAATCCCAACAGGCATAGTAAGCACCTGTCCTCCATTTGGCACATTTGGTAGACAATTTCAAGGTACCAAAACCCCGAAACATTTAAACCAAATTGAGGATCCAGACGCACACAGGCAATACCACTCTCATCGACTCTCTACAAGCTCTTTTCAATGGTGAACCTTCTACTAAGAGCTTTTTAAGGCTCTTTATGTCTTTCGATACCTCTGTGTTTCGCTAAGAAAATTGACATTTATGTACCAAACAACCAACAGCAGCATAAGGTTGGTTGGACCATTCTTTCTTCTCATCGCCATACAAAATTTCAAAGTAAAATATAATCCCAGCCTCATGCAAGGACAATAGTATTATGCAAGACGCACAGAGGCAATACCACTCCCCTCGACTCTCTACAAGCTCTTTTCAATGGTGAACCTTCTACTAAGAGCTTTTTAAGGCTCTTTATGTCTTTCGATACCTCTGTATTTCGCTAAGAAAATTGACATTTATGTACCAAACAACCAACAGCAGCATAAGGTTGGTTGGACCATTCTTTCTTCTTCTCATTGCCATACAAAATTTCAAAGTAAAATATAATCCCAGCCTCATGAAAGGACAATAGTATGATGCCTACCATTGTAATGTATACTGAGTGCGTTATGAAATCACCACGTAACAAATAGACAAAAACTAAAAATTCAAACACTTCACTAACATTCATGCTCAGAAAGTTCTGCATCTGAAAGAATTTGCACCTTTGATTAGAATAACAGAAACACGCAGAATAATGCCATTCCCTTTGTAAAATCTGGCAACCTTGCAGGCATAGCTCTACAGCCTTAAAGGAAAGCTTAATCTCTTCAAAGCTGTTTTTATTGTTCCTGCTGCAAATAATACCAGTTCTCCACAGCCGACAATCACATCAATAAGCATTAAGAATAGATCGAACTATATTTCTACACAAAACTTGTGCACACCCTTACGTTTCAGGGGTGTGCAAATCCATTAGCACCTCTGGTTTCAGTTTGAATGACTTATGAAATTAATCTACACACGCTCTATGTCTACCTACCTCACAAAATTTCAAAGCCCTGTACTCAACGGCGACCCCTACGAGGAGCACTATCTTCATCATCAGATTCAACATCACCATATTGCCAAATGTTCAACCTTTTCTTCTTGGCAGCATCCTGATGCCCAGCTAGCCTGTCCAATTCTGCCAGCTTCTCTTTGGAATCCCATCTGTTCTTCTTCACGACCTTAGCATATCCTGCCTGGAAAACCCGAAGTACCAAACAATTAGTAAGCATCACATTAACTCTCTCTCTCTCTCTCTCTCTCTCTCTCTCTCTCTCTCTCTGTGCGTGCGTGCGTGGTGTGTGTGTGTGTGTGTGTGTGTGTGTGTGTGTGTGTGCGCGCGCGCGCGCGCGCGTAGTACCAAGATGGGATGAAATGGATGGAATAATGGGGAATGAGATCAAGGAGATAGTAACACAAAAGATGCTACAAAAATTATGGCAAAACCTACAATCAGCGGTGGTGCTCATAGTTTCATCAATTCTAAGACCTTACAGAAGGTGGGACTGATTGCTACTGAGATTGATCATGGGCTGAGAGTAGAGGTGGCAAATGGACAGCATTTGATCAGTAAATTTTGTTGCCAAAATGCAAAGATCAAGCTCTCTGAGGATTATGAATTTGCTGGGGATCTCTTGGCACTAGACATGGGCCCCCATTTAAAGGCCCATACTTGGGCAGTACAGAAATTCCAGTATCTAGGCCATCCAGCCTCTTCCTTGGTTCAGACCAGCACAATGTTGGAGAATCAGGAGAGCGCTTGTGAGCTGTAGACGAAGTACTCACAGTTCAGGAACCTTTGGACATTCCACGAGCACACTAAGGGGCTGATCTACAACCTTAGAAGAGGTGCACAGAAAGAGCAGGAGCAGATCTGTCCAAAGCAGCCACTGACTGCGGCACACGGTGGTCTAGAAGGGGTCTACAGTAGAAGGATCAGCAAACAGAAGCTATTCTTGGTGGCTTACCTTAGCATTTGTTAGCTGAAGGTGTTGTCACAGTTTCTGGTTATTTTGGACTTGGATATCACTCAATCTATGAGATTTTTTTTTGGCTGAATATCTGTGTATTCTCTCCATATCTGAAGTGTTCTCTCTGTAAGCACACGGAGTGAGTCATGTTAAATTCTCTCTTGTGATCTCGGGGTTCATCTTCCCATTAGGTGAGTAGTGTTGTTTCTAAGCAAGCAACCTACCTCTAGTTTTTCTTACAGTTGACCATCGTTTAAACATATGCTCTCAAACATATACACATATCTCCACACACACACATGCGCACATTTTTTTGTAAAAGCATGCGCGCGCGCACACACAAAATCTTTTTTTGGAGCGAAATCCATGTATTTTTATATTAGAAGCAGCAGTTCCCAGAAAGGAACATGCAATTACATCAGAAAATGGCATTATAAGACAAGTAAACAGGAGAATCTATCTGACGAGCACACAGACAATCATAAAGTGAACATGGGAAAAACATGGGCACGCGCGCACACACGAGAGCATCTATTTCAATTTTCTACACAGATCTTCGTATTGCTCCAGAGATAAAATGGGAAACACTAAGACCATGAAAATAGCAACTTAGCTTCCTCTCAGAGGTTCTAGCTGCAGCTTATGGGTAATGACAAGGTTATATATAACAGAAACCTTGTAGAGTATTTTCCTAGCACATAAAATGGCATAAAGAGAGAATAAAACATCAAATTCTCGGTAAAGCTTCAGTATATTAATGAGTTCTCCGTATGTCAGTAAAGCACTCTCTAACAAATCTTCCAGTAGAAAGGTGTTCCAATTGTGAAATCAGGAGTTCATAGGGCCTAGTTGGAATCACGTTGCTCTTCCAAAGTAGTGGCAATGATCAAAGGAGCAGACTTTAAAGGCTTGAAAAGTATTTCCACACGTAATCCCTACAGCGCTACAAACGATTTTCTTATTGATTTCCCATCCACCAAGATTAGCGCCAAACAAAGTAAGAGACCACAACATGCTCGCATTCTCCAAACAAAACACTAAACAGTAGCTCAACTGGTGGACATCTTACCTCAAGCATCGCAACATTTACTGATAGGTTCGCCTCTACATCGTAAAGAGTAACGCTAAGTATTGTGCCTGTTCCTTGGCCTTTAACTTTTCCACCAGAAGTATCTTTGTCAACCACCAATGCCATGAAGTTCTTGTCTCCAATGGTGCTACTAAGAAACTCTGCTGCCTCCTGTCCGTAGTCTTCCTCTAACTCTGGTACTTTGATATAAGACAGACTGAAAAGCAATGCCAAACCTGGAGATCCTATAGAAACAGATGTGTCCAAGGGACGAAGTCTAGAAAAAGGGACCATCTCTTGGTTTCCATAATCAATGTAAAAGACTTCATACTCCTCCTTGCCTAATGTTGAAGTCTGTCGTGGTGTATTCACTACCTGCATAGTTTCAACCAGCCCCAGATATTGAATTCTAAAATATTTGCAACTTTATACCAACAAGAATAGCTCACTCATAACTACATACACATGCATTGTCACCACTCTCTTTTCAAAAAAATTCATAGCAAGCTGCAAAAAGAATTCACTGATTTTTAATCCAACACTGTGGCCATCGTCTCAGATGAACCCAGATAAAATGCCATGGAATGGAACTTTTCAAGCAGCAAACAAAACACAGGCGACAAACACAAGGATGCATGGAATTCCACATCAAAGTGGGTGGTATTGAGCTAGAAACTCTGCATATCAACTCTAATAGAATATAAGACACAGCAAGCACTAAGATCCATGGCACTGTAAGCAGCTCACCATGGCACGATTCCAAGAACCATCAACAGCAAACTGGGCAATAACAGTCTCGCCTTTCTTTGGTTGAAAGGTAACTGGAGTAAGTGACTTGTCTTTTACTCTTAACCCTTCTAACTGCACCTGGATATTTGAGGCACGAGCATCATTGGCCAACTGTGCATAAAACTTTCCACCTCCCAATACCTCTGTCACACGAACCTGTGAGAAACAATCTTGCAAATTCAGAATTTATAGAAACAACCGTAAATGAGGTGAGAGAGGGTTTTCCATTTCTCTAGCAGGATCTCTCCCTCCCTCCCTTGCAGTTCACCAAACGCAGTGCTTTCTACCTTTACAGGCATCACACAATGCATACAGATCCCAACAAAAAAAGCATGGGATAAGCCTTTAATATGATATCATGTGTCAGATATAAGTTGTGCATTTACATCAAAAATAGCTCTACTACTAGCTTGACATTTTAGAAACAAGTGCCTCAATATTAAAGTGACATTTAAACCATTCAGTAATACTACAGGTGATGAGGGTCTATTCTCTATAGAAAATCAACACAAAAAGACAGACATTTCGAAACAAAATGGTCAGAAAACTGTCATCAACTTGGCAAGGTCAATGCCCCACATACAAGACCCCAAATGAGTGTTGTTGAGGCAGGCCTTGAAATTTGAAGCCTTCGGGACCCTTGCGAGAACATTTAACCCTTCAGAGGAGGCTTCTAACGAATTAGCCTTCAAAAAAAAGGGATGTTCAATGGAGCCCTTCCCAGCAGAAGAGTGACCAAAGTTTGACATTACCAAAAGAAAAGCCAAGGGCTTCAAGAACTAGCACATTGTATCATGCTATAATTCCGTGTGCACCATTGTAGCATGTGATTATAGCCTTTTATTTTAAACTGTACTTTGTGACATGGAAGCCTATAGTGCGTACAAGTGCATGTACACAACGTTTAGAGTCTAGATTTATCTTAAAACTAAAATGAATATCCACTACATTATCTAAAACTCTTCCCAGCCTTTTAGAATATAGGATAGGACTGGGACCTGCAGCCCATTTGCTCTCTCTCCTCCAGTCCTCACACTTACTACTCTCACTCTCCTCGAGTCCTTGCAAGAAGTCACTCAGGCCTGCCGCCTCACTCGTTACTTTTTGAGTCGCCAATTTCCAGCTCCCTTCAAGCACTCATAACAAGTTTGAGTCCAACCAAGTTCAAGGCTTTGCACGCTCCAGATGGATGCTGCTGCCCACAGAATCAACCCGGTGCAAGATTAGACCACCAAAACAGAACATGCTGATCAATCGCAGAAGTGAGGATTTGGTCTCACTGCAGTGTGCTTGCTTCAAGACAATTCAAGACAATAGGTCGCTGAGTGCATGCTGCTCTAGCCTCTACGTTCCAACCTCCAGTACGTCTATCTGGTTCTCAAAGTTCATAAATTTGTGCATCAATAATCATACCACTTTATTGTTGATTTGTGCGGACCTTCAGATCCAGTCAACAAATGATTCATACAGCAATACCTTGACTTGTGCATCTGGATGGCAGTGGTTGGTTGCAATGGTGCTCTTTGTGGGCTGTCTATGCTGGATTGTCTCTTTGCTATCCAGATTAGGCCAACCTTCAAGCTTCCACCACTTTGACAAAACATATAAAAACTATAACACATCAAGCAATAATGTACTATGAGGGCATGACTGATCAATTACAAATGATTGAGCAATTACATGTCGCCCTTTGTGGGCTGCCATGCTTTGCATGACACTGTTGTTGACGCTTCTTTGTAGTTACGCTGCCACTTCTACTCCTAGAGCTTACATCTCACATCAACTATCAGCTGACAATGGAGAGAATGAAACACAGGTTCGATAATGTTGCCTTCCAAAAAGAAAAATCATCACGTGTCCAAATACAATACTCAGCACAAAAACGAATACCAAAAAAAACCTAACAAAAGAAATGAAATAAGGCATGTATTCCAAGCAGATGAGACCTCTCAACCCTCATAAATATCACCAATTGCCTACAGCCACTATACAATCAAAATCAATAAAACCATGACAAGATAGGCACGTCTATCAGCTAAGAAAACACAGTAAAATCCTCCTTTCACTAAAGCATAAGTTCATCAAAGTTATCACAGCAAGCTTGAGACTACCAGCTAATCCCAAACAGTAAGCCATGATGCCATTCGTAACCAGCTTTGATATATCCACACCAAGGTATCAGTGCTTACAGATGAATCCATACATCAGAAATCAAAAAGAATCCAGACCACACAAAACATCAAATGATTGAAACCATAAGGATCGAGAATTGAGTTGGCTTGCCTGAAGAATTTCCTGCTTGGACTTGCTTCCATCCAATGACGAAGCATCAGATTCTTCCTTTCCTTCAACATACCCCTCCCAAACCTGCAACGTCATGCGGCCAATATCAAATTCTAGGGCCCTTTTGGAACATGCAGAAGGCTTTTAGTTGACACCTTCTGATAGTACATGCATCTCAGCCCCAGGAAAAAAACAAACACAGAAACAAAGACAACTACATACATGAGACTAGACTATATCCAGTCTTCCAATGCCTTACTCCCTGAACTATGACTGTCTATTGAAGAATGTATCCATATGAATGAGAAGAAACGTGGACAGTGTTCAAAAATTGAGAAACCTTTATCAACTGCTTCTTTGAACTCTGCTCAGCTTGAACCAACAAATGTCCCTCTGTAGTTCTCTCTGCACTAAAGAGAGGATGTAACTTTGCTAAACCAGCTTCAAGCAAAGAGATTGCTACATTTGACTTTGACTCCCACAGGGTACCCAAAAATGTTCCTGTTTTGTCCACGGTCTCTACCTCAATCTGCCCATACAAAATCAAATACACGTAACACTGAATGGTCAGACATTAACTAGCAATCACCTTGTCCTGACATATTCAAAAGACAGAAAGTAGTCCTGCACATACAGCGATCTAAATGTCAAGGTTCCAATCTTAGAAAATTTACACACACAATGTATGCACTCATTCAGACTGGTAAAAGTAAACATATTAGTACAGCTATGGTAGCACACTACCCTTCCTATTGACATAGTGTGTGCTTGTATTAGTAGCTGTTCCTGCATTTTCCTTCCTGGCCTTTCCATTTAACTTCTTACGTTTGTGTACGTAAGAAGTGAAATGGAAAGCACCTGCGCTTCTGATGGCTTTTCAATTTACAACCTTCCAGACACATTTGTGTACGTAATACAATCATAAACTTTCAGTTTCCATGTTCACACATATGAATACACAGATGTGAGGAACACCATGGACTTCCCTTGGACATGTCTATAAAAGCATATGCAAAGCTACCCTTTCAAATGAGAGAGAGAGAGAGAGAGAGAGAGAGAGAGAGAGAGAGAATAAAGTCAACATGATAGTCAGTAAAGATGTGATAGAGGATATGGAACAAATATATCTAAATTGAAATAAGACTCATACCTCCACATCCCTTTGAAGTATTCTGCGACGCATAAAAGCTATTGCATCATCTGCATATGGCTCTCCTCTGCCTGGGCACCTTACACCTGACAAGGAGAAAGCAATCGCACATGTTTCTTTAGGTATGATCAATTTGTAGCGATGGCCACTTAGCACATAATCTACAATGGCCGGAAGTCTCCTCGCTCTCTGAAGGAAGGGCAAAAACTGCTTTGCCTTCTGCGTAGTTCCCTGTACATAATCCAACAACTTTGAGCATATGCCATTACTAGTTCAAAAAAAGTATGTAAACAGAACACAGCGCTTTACAAAATAGAAAACCAATAAAATTACACATTGCAGGCACAAGGGAACACACTTTGGCTAAGATGCCGATGTACTAGAAAAAATAATATCATATGCACCCATCCTACAGGAAGATGCAGTGGCATGACTACTTGCCCAACAGTATGCTTTCGGCCTTGGGCTTGTGGCATGGAGTCAGCCCCCAAACGCTTCATGCACCAACTATTTCTAGAACAGGAACAGGATCCAGAAATTCAAAAATTCCCATCTTGGTGACAGCCATGTGCATAACAGCACTGAAATCCAACACCCAAGCCAAAAGATTCAAATGATCCATCCATGACACAGGAGCCCATCCAATCTCCAGATGCCACATGGCAGCACAAGGCAAACCTATTTGAGCCGCATCATCAAGACACGACATGTCTTGCAAGGCCTTGCACATGTTTAAAAAATCTTCCACGAAGCAGTTTGGACTCTGGAGCAATAAAGTGAAGTTTGAGGAGCAGCCATATAGGGCCGCCAATAAGAACCAGGGTCTTCATTTTCTTGCGGCATAGCAGCAGGACGGCTCCCATGTGGAAGACCTTAATGTGTCTGCAGGAACAGCAGCTAGGACCCTTGTATCTATTTGGCAACATTAACAGTAGTAAATTAAGAGGGCAGGCAAAAGAACATGCCCAAACTCATTCTCTAAAATCGAAACCAGCAATACAGTTTTACCCTCATAACATTATTAGCTTCATTATCTTGTACTAGCGCTTCTTAAGGGAGTTTGCCCAAGTAGCCACGTCACTGTCATGCTCACAAGCCATTCGAGCTGCTTTTTTCAAAAGATATGAAGAACCCAGCAGCAACTAGCATACCCATTCTCCCATGTACAACATGGATGCATTGGGTTATGCCATAGTAATAAGCTTGGCCCTGTTAGAAATTGACCAACAGAGGGTACACAGCGCAAAAGACTGATAGAATAACCCAAGAGCTCACACAGTGTGTGGGGTGTGGAATCGCAGACTTCTTAACTTAATGTGCATCACATAGATGTGCAGACTCATCAATAGACAATGAACCAGCCAGATAAAGAAACCACCACATCCTATATTTCCGTCCAAAGCTATGGACACAATACAAAAGAGAGAGATCCAGAGTCCCACCAATGGTGTGGTCCTCTTATCTTACCACAAGGTCCTTCTCCTATCTGCCGGCTATGTCTAGACTCGAGCCTGCGTGCTCCATCTCAAGCATCTGTAGACAATCTGTCCAGAATGATCCTCTCCACCTTACTGCCTGTGTATCAGCCTAGGTGGGCAGCACCTTGAGCTAGGTCTGCAGCTTCCTAGGCCTTCTTGGTGCTCAAAAATAGGCTCCAAGTGCTGATCTTTGTTGCTGCTCCTGCTTGCTGCTCCAGAGAATGAGTAATGAGGGCCTGGAGGCCCTCCTTTTATAGGCCCTCAAGGGGCTGCAAAAACCAACCAGGCAGGCTGCCTATGGCCGACCCAAACAGGCCGACTGTTGGGGTAAAGGCACATTGCCAACCCTTCATTAAAAGATAGGACACCTATGATTGTCTTAAGACAATCATAGGGTAAACCTAATCCTAATAAAACACAAGTGAGTTTGTGGTGTGGCTCATCATTCTTTCACACCCGCACTTGAGTGTCTCTCTCTCACTCTCACTCTCTTGCTCTTCTTCCCCCTTCACTCCCTTTCAACTGGTATCAGAGCCTTTCCTCTCCACTTCCTAGCCTACCCAACCCTTTCCGTACGGACGTACGGGCAGCGCCGTACGACCGTACGTCATCCGTACAGTCGTACGGACAAACTGCGGCGGCGCATTTCGCCTGCAGGGCAACAGACTAGGGCGCAGGCGGTACAGCAGATCAGGGTGAAGGCGGGCTGCAGGGCGACAGCGCGGGCGCGGGCGCGGGCTGTGGCGTGGACGCGGGCGTGGGCGCGGGCTGTGGCGTGGGCACGGGCAGCGACGCGGGTCGCGGGCCTCCTTGCATAGCAGCTGCTAGCTGCAGCTCGAGGCGCTGCATCAAGCAAGCAGCCAGCAGCTGCTACTAGCTGCTAAGCCTCTCGAGGCATCGCGCAGCTGGATCTCCTTTGACGTGCGTGTGTGCGCGTAGAGAGCCAGGCAAGTACAGCATTCGATTTTTCGCTGAAAAGACTCGACAGAATTTTTTTTTGGGGGAAGCGTGCCTACTGCAGGTATAGAAAGTACAGCAGGTACTCTGCAGGTACATAAAAGTACAGCAGGCACACAAATTTCTTTTTGGGAGAGGAATAGTGCTGAAGCACTCTGTTTTGTGCGTGGTACATGCATGTACGCGCAGTACATGAAGCGTTCCTGAAGCATTTCAGCTGTATACTGTGCATTTGTTGAGGTACAGCAGGTACTCTCGTGTCCCTCACGCTTGAGGTGACTTGTGCCACAGTGGTGGTGTTTGCGCAGTTACTTGTCTTTCAGGAAGGTCAGATGCTTGTTTTGCAGAAGCTTCTATGCATTTACTGAGTGCAATTCTCAGTTTTGGGTGACCATTTCAAAGGGCTTTTGCCTGGACGTGTTTGCAGTATATGCCTTGAGGCAGTGTGTAGCCAGGGAGCACACATTTGCTTTGTTTCCGCAGTGCATTTGGTGACATTTGTTGCAGGTCACATTCTTTGTACGCACTTTGAAAATCTCAGTTGAGCCACGCTTGGTCAGGGCGCATCGAGTTTACTCGGTCCCTAACTGCCCATCGTTGACAGTGCTCAAAAGATTTTCTTCTTGGTGTTTGTACGTTGTGATTTGTGTTGTTACTGAGTACACAGGGGCAGTCTATGCATTGCACATTGTCAGGTAAAAGTGTCAGAGAGATTTTCATAGTGTGTGCGTCATCCGTGTGAATCTTGACAAGCTGAATCAGCTTATCATCTATTACCTCCCTGATGAAGTGATACTTCACATCAATGTGATTTGTCTTTGCATGAAAGACAGGATTGTGTGCCAACTGAATAGCACTTTGACTGTCACAATGCATCAATGGAATATCACCAGTGCCTTTACCCCAACATGGAAGACTCCAGGTAGTTCACTCATTATGAGGGGGACAATTGGAAGATCATGACGGCTGGATTGCTCGAGTTCGAAGGCAGGAACGTCATTGAAGGTGGTGCTATTAGAGATGGACCTGTGTACAAAGATTGTGTGCGGAAGCGGAACCAGACCTAGTGGAGCAGGAGCCATTGGATTGAAAAGCCAGGAAAAGATTTCGACATCGAAATGCTCCAGAGGACTACGACCAGGGAGTTATTGGAGCATCGTCATCGACGTGTTGGCATTGGGCCGAGATGTGTCAGTGAGAGGGGGTGTTGGAAAGATTAACTCACCATCTGTAAGCCCCCTTATGAGGAGAGGGGGGGGGTGAACCTAGGGTTTCAAAGTCTGACACATGAGCAGTAGCATGGCTGCCTTGTGGGCAAGAATCAAAGAGAGAGAGGTATCTTGGACAGATGGCGCAGCATGGCGGGAGGCTGGAGGCAGGTACACGGCCTGCATCATGGATGTCACATGGCGCAAGATGGCAGGAGAGCCTGCAAGGAGAGCCAGCAGCCAGGTCGGCCTGTTTGGAGGCTGGTAGGGCTGGTCACAGCAGCTTACCAGGCCTGGAACAGGGGCAGACTATGCGGGCTAGACCCCACAAGATTAAATGGCATATGGCCCTGGTTTTATAGCCCCACAGGGCAGTGGGGTGGCAGGGCACAAGTCGGCCTGCATAGGGGTTGTGCCCTTGCCTTGAAGTGTAGGCCAAAGGCCCTGGAAAAGAAAGCCCCAAAGGGGCATTTATAGCAGACCAGGGCAGGGCCTGGTCGGCTGAAAGGGAGTGAAGGGGGAAGAAGAGCAAGAGAGTGAGAGTGAGAGAGAGACACTCCAGCGCGGGTGTGAAAGAATGATGAGCCACACCACAAACTCACTTGTGTTTTATTAGGATTAGGTTTACCCTATGACTGTCTTAAGACAGTCATAGGTGTCCTATCTTTTAATGAAGGCTTGGCAATGTGCCTTTACCCCAACAACCTCCCACCTAAACGCCAATGTGCCTAAAGGGGAGAAAAGAATAAAAATTACAGCAATATACAGTTACTGTAGACAAGACCATAAAGTAAGAATGGTCTCATCCTAATCCCATGATGTGGCGGCAATGTGCAAACCGCTCTGTAGGCAAGCTCTTAGTGAGCAAATCTGCAGGATTATCATCAGTATGCACTTTCACAAGCTCAAGTCGCTTGTCTTCCAGTACCTCCCTGATGAAATGATATTTCACTTCTATGTGCTTGGTCTTCTGATGAAAGACCGGATTCTTTGTCAACACGATAGCACTCTGACTATCACAATGCAAAACTGGCATATCTCCTGTAATGCCCAAATCTCCCACCAGCCGAGTAAGCCATATTGCTTCCTTGCAGGTCTCAGTGGCTGCAACATATTCAGCTTCTGTGGTTGACAGTGCAACGCATTTCTGCAACCGAGACACCCATGATATAGCACCTCCTGCAAATGTGAAAATATAACCGGTAGTAGACTTCCGGTTATCTGCATTCCCTGCATAGTCTGAATCTGTAAAACCATGCACCAATGCATCTTGCCTACCATAGCATATGCACAAGTCTTTGGTACCCTTGAGATACCTCAAGACACCTTTCACTGCTTCCCAATGCCGCTTGCCTGGATTTGCCATATACCTGCTGATGACTCCCACCGCAAAGCCAATATCCGGACGAGTGGCAACCATGGCATACATCAAAGATCCAACTGCAGATGCATACGGAACCTTGGCCATTTCAGCCTTATCATCATCTGATCTGGGGCTGTCCTTACTGCTGAGTTTTAAATGTGGAGGCAACGGGGTACTAATGGACTTCCCCCCCTCCATTTTAAACCTCTGCAGTACTTTGTCAATGTACTCTTTCTGTGACAGAAACAAAAGTCCCTTGGACCTGTCACGAGTAATACGCATGCCAAGAATATGATTTGCATCACCCAAGTCTTTCATGTCAAAAGACTTATGCAGTTGTTTCTTCAAAGCACAAATCTCATGCTGAGATTTACTGGCAATAAGCATGTCATCCACATATAGAATGAGTAGCATCAAACTGCCATCCTTTGCCCGTTTGGTGTACAAGCAATGATCGGTCTCACACCGATGATACCCTTGGGACTGCATGAAGGCATCAAACTTCTTGTACCATTCCCTTGGCGCCTGCTTGAGTCCATACAAGCTCCTCTTGAGCTTACACACAAGCTGCTCTTTCCCTCTAGCAGCATATCCCTCTGGCTGACTCATATAGATCTCATCATGGAGATCTCCGTGAAGAAAGGCTGTCTTCACATCCATCTGACATAAATCCATGTCATCACGAGCAACAAGAGCCAACACTGCTCTCAAAGTAGTCATCTTGACTACAGGGGAAAAGATCTCATCAAAGTCAATGCCCTTCTCCTGCTTAAATCCCTTGGCAACCAATCTGGCCTTATACCTAGGTAAAGCATTTGAATCCACTTTGACTTTGTAGACCCACTTGCATGGCAAAACCTTTCTGCCTGCAGGTAACTGCACCAAGTCCCATGTATCATTCTGAAGTAGGGAGTCCATTTCTGACTGCATGGCTTTCTCCCACTTCTTTTTCTCTGTTCTTCCCATAGCTTCCTTGAAGCTGGAAGGCTCACCACAATCTGTCAGCATGATAAAATCAGCCACATTATTGGCTCCTTGAACAAACCTGGCAGGAGGCCGTTGTGCACGGGTGCTCCTCCTAACAAAATGTTCCGGATTAGGCTGCTGTCCAGCCTGTTCTTCATGCATGACGGGTGGCTGTACCACCATATCTGGCTGTGCTACAGCTCCATCTGCTGGCATATCCAGTGGTGCATCATTGGCAAAATTATCTGGCTGATTTTCAGCCTGTATACCCTCTTGAACAGGGTGATCTGCAGCAGGCTGCTGCTGCATATAAAAGGGCATTCTTTGCTGTCCAACATCATCATAAATAACCCTCCTGTATTCCACAGGTTGCACGGGTTCCTTGTGTACACTATCCTCTTTAAAGATGACATCATTGCTGCGTATAATCTTCCGTTTAACGGGATCCCATAATCTGTACCCCATTTCACCTTCGTCACCATAACCCATAAAGATGCATCTGATAGACTTTGGATCCAGTTTGTTGCGCAGTTCTTTGCGTACATGAGCAAAGCACTCGCAGCCAAATACACGTAAGTGCTTATATGAAGGTGGCTTGCCAGACCACACCTCCTCTGGCACTTTCAACTCCAAAGCCTTGTTTGGCGACCTGTTAATAATGTGAACTGCTGTTTGCATGGCTTCTGCCCAAAAGCCATGGGGTAATGCAGCATAAGACAACATACATCGAACCTTTTCCTGAATAGTTCGATTCATCCGCTCACTTGCACCATTTTGAGATGCATTATGAGGGGCTGTGAGTTCTTGTTTGATGCCCTTAGCTTGGCAAAACTGCACAAAAGCATGTGACACATACTCACCCCCATTATCGGATCTGAGGCATTTCAGCCTACGACCTGTCCGATTCTCTACCTGAGCGACAAACTTCTTGAAAGCATCTAAGGCATCTCCCTTATGCTTGAAGAAATAGACCCACACCTTATGTGTGGCATCATCAATGAAAGTAATAAAATATTTTGCACCCCTTAGTGATAACTGTGGCATCTCACACAAATCAGTGTGCACTAGATCAAGTGGTGCTCTATTCTGGGGAGTTCTCCTCTTATGAGGAGTGACAGAGTGCTTGCCGAATATACAATGATCACAAGTAGGCAAATCTGAAAAAGAAAGAGGCGGCAGATAACCCAAACGTGACAGTTCTTGCATTCCTTTAACAGACATGTGTCCCAACCGGCTATGCCACAATGAAACCTTTGGCAGCTCGGTTATGGCAACAACATGATTACCCACACTGGAAACATAAAGAGGGTACAAGGTATCACTCTTAAAACCCTCAGCCACTACAGTCTGGCCATCAGTAATCACCCATTTGGAATCCCCAAATGTGGTGTGGTAACCACTGTCATCCAATAAGCCAGTGCTAATCAGATTTTTCTTGATTTGCGGCATATGGTGAACACCATCAAGCATAAATGACCGTCCATCAGGAAATACTATCTGTATACTGCCAATCCCTGCAATCTGACATGCATAGTTGTTCCCAAGATGAACAACTCCATGAGTACCTGTGTAGGAAGTAAACCACTCCCTATGAGGAGTAACATGAAAAGAGGCACTTGAATCCAAGAGCCAGGTGTGCATGTCATGGCCATCAATAACCAAAGCATGTGCTATTACAGCAGAAGAGCATAAAACATCATGTATGTCACTGTCACTGTCCTCTGCTGCAACATTCACTGCATCCAAGTCATCTGCCTTGGCCTTGCCTTTGCCTTTGCTTGCATTTCTTGCATCCTTTGTTTCAGCCTTCTTGGCTTTCTGATCCCGTATGAACTTGAAGCACTTAGACTTCACATGTCCCTTCTTGCCACAATAAAAGCATTCAATGTCCTTTTTGCCACGGGACTGACTGCGGGATTTGGACTTACTAGCAGATCTCCCCTTCTGCTGAGTCCTGCCTCTGTCCTGTACCTGCAAAGCATTTGAAGACTTGCTGCCCGCATTATTCTTCTTGCTCATCTCCTCCATAAGGAGAGAGCTCTCTACATCAGCATAAATAAGAGTGGCATTCGAGTTTGACAGGGTGGTGTTGAAAGTGTCCCAACTCTCGGGGAGGGTACACAGCAAGAAAGTAGCCTTGAACTCCTCATCAAGGTTCAACCCCTGTGCAATCAGCTGTGTAAAGATGGCATTGAACTCACTCAAGTGTGAGGTCATAGCTGTACCTTCCTTCATACGAAGATCGACCAACTTCTTCAGCCAATAAACCTTACTGGCTGAGCTCTTTTGGGCATACAATTCTTCTAGTCTTTGCCATAGACCATAAGAGGTCTTTTCAGCCTGTACATTGAACACAAGAGTGTCTGAAATAGTGAGCATGATAGCTGCCCTCGCGGACAAATCAAGCTCTTCCCAGTCATCAGCTGCCATGTCAGATGGCTTGACACCCTTCACCCTTATGGGCTTAGCAATCTTCTTTAACAGAAGTACATTCAAGCACTGTTCTGCCCATAATGCATAGTTGTGTGCTCCTTCCAGTTTCTTTATGTTCAGAATTGAAGAATCACTTCCCCCTGATGCCATATCAGATGAGGAAAGTACCTGACTCCCTGGAAGTAAAAAGACTGAATAAAAATTCTGATTTCTCAGAAAAACCTGCTCTATTCAAGAGCTAGAAGCACTCTCAATGGTGCTGTTTTTACTGTCAGGGAAATCTGCAGCAAAACAGTAAATGACCCTGCAAATACTGTACCTTCTGACACACTGTACTGTGCTCAAAGAGGCATAAAAACAGTAATTTCAGACTGCTGCAGCTGCTCAACAAGTGCTTAACAGTGCATAATCATCTGACAAACCACAAACACTGCTGTAAACACTGCTGTACTGACTGTACTGATCACTTTTCCCACCTCAGATGAGGTATTGCACTGAGTTAAATTGCAGAAACCACTTGGCAAACACCCAAAAAAAAATGACACTTCAGCCTGTCACAAAACCTGCAACAGTAAATGGGATAAATCCCAAGCAATCACCCTTATACCAAGGGGAGAAAATGCATCTGAAGATCTCTGTCGGTAACCCAAGTCCAGCAGATTTGTTGACAAAAGGCTTGCCTGCAGAGCGGTTTGCACATTGCCGACAGTTGATGGGTATAGGTTGAGCCTCATTTTGCCCTTGTACTCCATTGTGTATATGCTGTATTTCTCTCATTTATTTTTACTTGAGGGCATATTGCCTTTAAGTGGGAGGTTGTTGGGGTAAAGGCACTATGGCCACCCAAGTACAGTTAGTACACTTAAGTACAGTTAGTACTTTTATTGTTAAGTACACTAAGTACTGTGTACTTAGTGTTGTAACCTTATCCATTGATATAAAAGGTTGACTGTGTGCTAGGGGAGGTACACACATACTTCTTATCCCCACACTCTTGTGTCTATTGTGTGTGTCGGTGTGCTCTCTCTTTCTCTCTCTCTCTCTCACCCTCACATTCCAAGCACCATGCTCTGAGGGTCTGTTTCAACCTGTCCTTCCTTTGGCAAGATCCGCAACAAATGAATATCTCCAGATAACCTGGACTATGAACTCTCACTGACCTCTCAAGCAGGTACTCTTCTAGCTTCAGTACACCTTGTCCATCACCTTCCAGCAATCTGTGTCCGAGATTTGAAGAAGCACCCACCCTTCCCCTTCTACCTTCGAAGAAGGCCAATTCCTTCCAATCTCGCATTACCTGAGACAAATGAAGAGCAGAGTCTCTCCACAGCATGCTATAAAGGCTCAAATTTAGAACATCAAGTACATACCTAGATGAATCCAGGAACATTCCCAAACTCATCCTCTAAAAACACAACATAGTGCAATTTCAATCTCATGATAGTCACTCACAAGGTTGAAAACCATAAACTCCATCATGCATAGCAGGAACTAGCTACTATGACATACCACATCGTCGTACTGCCAATGTGCTTGCTCTGAAAGCAAACCATGCACCTCATCTAGGCACATACCAATAGCCTGTGTAATTGTCCCCTTCTGAAGTACAACATCCATCTGAACATGAAACCCCAGAGCACTCCATGGAATCCACCTTTGTGTCAGTATCAAGAGCCACGCACCTAGAAGATACCAAGGACTCCATGCTGTCCTTCACCTTCACAAAGGCATCTAACTCCTCGTCGCCCCACATCTCAATGTCAAACATCATCACTGTGGTTTCTGGGTCGGCATATCTAACATCAATAACACATGGACAGCTCTTCGATTACCACATTATCTTTGGCTTTTGTGTCACGCTTCGAATCTGAGTCAGACTCCTTTCTCTTGTTTTTTTGATCCACCTTC
Organism: Dipteris shenzhenensis; assembly: GCF_047967505.1. NCBI lineage: Eukaryota > Viridiplantae > Streptophyta > Polypodiopsida > Gleicheniales > Dipteridaceae > Dipteris > Dipteris shenzhenensis. The sequence goes on along the minus strand of NC_141607.1, from coordinate 34,538,395 downwards.
TTCTTTCTGCAATCCTTCGCAAAATTACCTAGCGTGTCACAATAGAAGCACTTCTTCTTCTGCTTCCTCTTTGAAGTGTCCTCGTCATCTGAGTCATCCTTCTTGGACTTGCCACCGTTACGCTTACCCTTCCCTTTGCCAACAATGTCTTGTCATCTTTGTCGTTGTTGTAGAGCTTCTCCCTAGCTTCTTCCTGTAGCAATAATGGACCCAACACCTCAAAAGTCAGAGGTTTGGTCCTCTGTCCTGCTGTCACAATTGTAACAAAGTTTTTGAAACTCCGAGGTAGCCTCTTCAATACCATCAAGGCCAAATGGCACGAGTCCACCTTCTGACCAACTGATGCTAGTTGATCCCTCACCACCTTAACCTTCGTCAAGTGGTCATGTTACCGAATCTCCCTAATCCATACAAGGTTGTAGAGCTGATGTTGAAGAAGCAAGATCCGGGATGTGTTGTCTGACTCATACAGATCCTTTAGAATGGTCCACGCCTCTACTAACGTGTCGGCCATCTGGATGTGAGAAAGCACAGAGTCTGCCGTAGTCCCTATGATCAATGCCACCCATGGGCATCTCTGTCTTCCCAAGCTTCGAGATCCTCTCCATCTATTGGCATGAGTATCTTCCCCTGTTTGTCCACCATATCCTCTAGCTTAGCCTCCACTCCCGTGGTCAATTTCCACAACTTTCAAGCCACTAAATGACTCCGGATCTTCACCTTCCAGATCGGCTAATTTGTCCCATCCAGTTTCCTAGACTCTCCAAAGTTAGGGATGGTGAAAGAAAGAAATATGAGGGAGGACAAAGGAGAGCAAAGGCTGAAGAGGCTTCTGAAACCGACATCTGTTGCTAAACCACATAGCAAAGTCGATCAAACTCAACCTTCCGTAAATCAGAACTCTGTATGCACCCGACTGAACCAGAGTCATCCTCCTTGCAAGGGCACTGTCCTCCAGTCGTGGAAGTCGATTCCCAAAAGCTTTTGAATCAAGGTCATCCTTCATCAAGGTCCCTGCCTTCAGGCTCCCACACATGTGAGCCTCCTACTTGGGCTCTGATAGCATGTTAGAAATCGACTAGCAAAGGGTATGCACAGCAAAAGACTAATAGAATAACCCAGGAGCTCACACAACGTGTGTGGGGTGTGGAATCACAGACTTCTTAACTTAATGTGCATCACATAGATGTGCAGACTCATCAATAGACAATGAACCGGCCAGATAAAGAAACCACCATATCCTATATTTCCGTCCAAAGCTATGGACACAATACAAAAGAGATAGATCCAAAGTCCCACCAATGGTGTGGTCCTTTGATCTTACCACAAGGTCCTCCTCCTAACTGCCGGATCTCTAGACTCGAGCCCCCGTGCTCCACCTCGAGCGTCTGTAGACTTTCTGTCCAGAATGATCCTCTCCACCTTAGTGCCTATGTATCAGCCTAGGTGGGCAGCACCTTGAGCTAGGTCTGCAGCTTCCTCAGCCTTCTTGGTCCTCCAGAATAGGCTACAAGGCCCTCAAGGGGCTGCAAAAACCGACCAGGCAGGCTGCCTATGGCCGACCAGGACCTGCCCTGGTCTGCTATAAATGCCCCCTTTGGGGCTCTCTTTTCCAGGGCCTTTGGCCCACACTTCAAGGCAGGGGCACAGCCCCTATGCAGGCCGACTTGTGCCCTGCCTCCCCACTTCCCTGTGGGGCTATAAACCAGGGCCATATGCCCTTTAACCTTGTGGGGTCTAGCCCCATAGTCTGCCCCTGCTCCAGGCCTGGTAGGCTGGCTGTGACCAGCCTACCAGCCTCCAAACAGGCCGACCTGGCTGCTGGCTCCCCTTGCAGGCTCTCCCACCATCTTGCACCATGTGCCATCCATGATGCAGGCCGTGTACCTGCCTCCAGCCTCCCACCATGCTACGCCATCTGTCCGGGATACCTCTCTCTCTTTGATTCTTGCCCACATGGCAGCCATGCTGCTGCTCATGTGTCAGTCTCTCAAACCCTAGGTTCACGCCCCCCCATGCTCTCCTCGTATGGGGGCTTACAGATGGGAAGATGCCCTACCCAACATACAAACGGTGTACCCAGTCCACTACACCAGCTATTATATGGTCACTCCCCCTGCGTGTAGCTACAGCACCACCGTGAGGCCCTTGGTATGGTATACAATGTTCGAAAAATTTGGCACTACTTGCTTGATAACCCCTTCGTGTTTTTTGTTGATCCCCAAGCTCTAATGTATTTGATTAACAAAAAGTCATCCAAGGTAGGCTATAGTATGATGATCATACATAAGCCACCTGTTGGACAATAGAAAGTGACCTAGCATCCTTTCCCCTTGACCTACACATGGAGCAGCCAAAGGAGACAGCAAGGCAGAAACAACTAAGGAGCAAGGTCTTCATCTTTGGGCACCCTGAGGGAGCATCTTGCAGGCTTTTCAATTGCAGCACCTGGAGGTTTGTATCTTTCAAACATTTGGCAAGATTAAGAATAGAGACTATTATATTCAGACAGAGGGTCAATTGCAGCCCAATGCTACGTGAAACACAGTGATATTTTATCATCATTATTAAAAGTAGAAAGCTGCATCCTTCCACTGAACAATCAAAACAAGAATTGAAACCTCTCCATTCATGCCATTACAGAGAACAGAATGAAGGTGAATGAAGGTAGAGTTTGGATCCTTGATAAGAAAATTAAGGCGGAAGGAGTATCAAGTAACTCTCTATAGGATGACAATCTTAACAGCTTTTGCACATGGACGTGCTCTGTGACATGCAAAAAAATGGTCTGGTGGATAGTTTGGTGCAATCCATTCATCTAAAGACATTTGCGCTTCTGCCATGATGGGCAACGGGCAAGCAAACAAGGCAACCATTCCCCAAGGAATCCACATTGAATACAAAGGGGTCCTCCAACTCATAGACTCGGATATTTGTGGAGACATGCCTACACCATCACTTAGGTGCAGTATATTTTCTAGCCTTCATAGATAATTTCAGTAGAGAACATCTGGGTATTAAAAAGTCTGAGCTATTCCAATACAGCAAGCATAGGATGAAATAGAGTTCAGTTTTCTCACAACCGGCCAAACCATGAATATTATCAGATCGTGAACACAAATCGGATAGTCTTTTTTCTTTTTTCGTTTTTCTTTGTTCTTTTTTAGTTTTTTCATCCTCTAGTATTTGATGGATAAACGTGTGAAAGGCACTTACTTGCAAAGACAAGTCACTGATATGCATTGGAGGAGGCTCTTTGGTTGAGTGTATTCCCTTTTTCCCTTTCATCGCTCTCGACTCGGCAGCAAGTAGAGCATCGTAATAACTAGATCGATCTTCGAAATCCCGGTGCCTAACTACTGTAGCAAGTCCTCTCACAACGATCATTTCTGCAACATTAATACCTTCAGGCTGCCCAGGAACAGGTAAAGATGGAGCTGCATCCAGAGCTTCACCCTTTGATGCAGACACCAAAAAGACAGAACCAAAATCCATGACACGTGCATCCATTGCAGCTGGATTGGGATTGGGTGTTGGTCCATCAGCTGCAGTGACCTTTCGTGAATATTCCATGATCACATTAACCTGCAAAAAAGAGACGACCAACATCCATTCCATTTAGAAACTCTCCCAGACAAAAACAAAACATATTTTCAAAGCCATTTCTCTGTCAAACAAGGTGATTCAATATGCTTGAACCATGTTATGTAGACCCTAATAGCTATATAGTCCTCAATTCTAGGTGATGATTGGATTATGTGTTTCCTTTTAGAGATCTGCATATCCCCTCATGTACATATGCTGATTTGAGTGTTGGGGTAAAGGCACATTGCCACCCTTTAAAATGTTATGACACCTATGACTGTCTTAAGACAGTCATAGGGTGAATCCCTAATCCTAATAAAACCTATGAGTTTGTGGTGTGGCTCAACACATTTGACACACCCACACTTCTTGTGTCTCCCTCTCTCTGTCTCCATCGTTCCACTCCCTCTCTCTTTCCCTCACAAGTGGTATCAAAGCCTTCCTCTCCCTCTTATTTTCCGGTCTACCCCTCCCTCTACCCCTTCCTCTCCCCTCGGGCCTCGTGCCCTCTGGCAGCGGTGTGCGAGCAGGGCGCGGCAGCAGCAAGCAGGGCGCCGCCACGCGCAGCAGGTGCGCGACCCGCCACGCGCAGCAGGCGCGCACGCAGCCACAGTTGCAGCAGCAGCTAGCTGCTGCTAGCTGCTACCCGCCTACCAGCGGCCGCAGCCTACCAGGCGGGCGCAGCCAGCGCGCAGCACCGGCCGTGCGCAACCAGGCTGCACAGCAGCCGTACCGGAGCGACCAGTACAGCCAGCCGTACCGGCTGTACGATCGCGTGACCAGCAGCAACCGGCTGCACACAGGCAGCCAACCTCCATCAGCGGGCGAGGACGCGTGCAAGACCTTCGACTTTTTTTTTGGGGATCCGTGCCCTCGCAGGTACAGGGTACAGCAGGTACCCTGCGCAGGTACAGAAGGTACAGCAGGCACAGATTTTTTTTTTGGGGGAAGAAGGAAAAGAGAGAGCACTCTGCTCTGCATTCCCGGAATTTTTTCAGTTCTAAAACTGTGTTTGAGGTACAGCAAGTACACTCGTGTCCCTCGTGCTTGAGGTGACTAGTGCCACAGTGTGTGGTGGTTGCACAGTTATTTTTTGTTTCGGGAAGGTCAGATGCCTTAATTTGCAGAGGGCTTTTATGCTTTTGCTGAGTGCACATCTCAGTTTACGGGTGACAATTTCAAAGGGCTTTTGCCTGGAAGTGTATGCAGTGTATGCCTTGAGGCAGTGTGGAGCCAGGGTGCCCACATTGGCCTTGTTTCCACAGTGTACTCAATGACATTTCTTGCAGGTCACATTCTGTGTACGACACTTTGAAAATCTCAGTTGAGCCACGCTTGGCCAGGGCGCATCGAGTTTACTCGGTCCCTAACTGTCCATCGTTGACAGTGCTCAAAAGATTTTCTTTTTCGGTGTTTGTACGTTGGGATCTGTGTTGCCACTGTGCACACAGGCAGTTTATGCATTACTGTCAGGTGAAAGTGCCAGGAGAGCGCTGTTTTTTGTATGCTACCTCAGTGTTGACGTGTTTTTCACTTGGTACAAGTGTCAAATCAAGGGGCTTTTGCCCAGATTTTGCTTGTGAGCACTTGAGTTACTGTTTGAGAACTTCAGATGCCTTTTATCCTCTTGGCAGAAGGGTGATTGTTTGGGATTTGTCCCATACTTTGTTGCAGGTTTTGTGACAGGCTGAGGTGTTTGGAGCCTTTTTTCAGTGGACAAAACAGTGTATGACAGGTGGTTTATGCATATAAAATCAGTGCAATACCTCATCTGAGGTGGGAGAAGTGATCATGACATCAGTGTTTTGTGTTTCGTCAGATGATGATGCACTTGTAAAGCACTTGTGGAACAGCTGCAGCATTCTGTAGTTACTGTTTTATGCCTTTTTTGAGCACGGTACAGTGTGTCAGAAGGTACAGTGACTGGAGGGAAAATTTTCTGTTTTGCTGCAGATTTTTTTACAGTAAAAAACAGCACTATTGTGAGTGCTCCTGGCTCTTGATAGAGCAGGTTTTCTGAGAAATCAGAATTTTATTTAGTCTTTTTTTGACTTACAGGGAGTCAGGCACTTTCCTTATCTGATATGGCATCAGGGGGAAGTGAATCTTCAATACTGAACATAAAGAAATTGGAAGGGGCACACAATTATGCATTATGGGCAGAACAGTGTTTGAATGTACTTCTGCTAAAGAAGATTTCTAAGCCCATAAGGGTGAAGGGTGTCAAGCCATCTGGGATGGCAGATGATGAGTGGGAGGAGCTTGATTTGTCCGCAAGGGCTGCTATCATGCTTACTCTCACTGATTCTCTTGTGTTCAATGTTCAGGCAGAAAAGAAGACCTCTTATGGCCTATGGCAGAGGCTAGAAGAGTTGTATGCCCAAAAGAGTTCAGCCAGTAAGGTTTATTGGTTGAAGAAGCTTGTCGACCTTCGCATGAAGGAAGGTACAACTATGACCTCACACTTGAGTGAGTTCAATGCCATCTTTACACAGCTTATTGCACAGGGATTGAACCTTGATGAGGAGTTCAAGGCTACTTTCTTGTTGTGTACCCTCCCTGAGAGTTGGGACACTTTCAAGACCACTCTGTCAAATTCAAATGTCACTCTTATGTATGCTAATGTGGAGAGCTCTCTCCTTATGGAGGAGATGAGCAGGAAGAATAATGCAGGCAGCAAGTCTTCCAATGCTTTGCAGGTACAGGAAAGAGGTAGAACTCAGCAGAAGGAGAGATCTGCTGGCAAGTCCAAATCCCGCAGTCATTCCCGTGGCAAAAAGGATATTGAATGCTTTTACTGTGGCAAGAAGCGACATGTGAAGTCTAAGTGCTTCAAGTTTATACGGGATCAGAAAGCCAAGAAGGCTGAGACAAAGGATGCAAGCAGTGGAAGCAAAGGCAAAGGCAAGGCCAAGGCAGATGACTTGGATGCAGTGAATGTTGCAGCAGATGACAGTGACAGTGACAGACATGATGTATTATGTTCTTCTGCTGTAATTGCACATACATTGGTTGTTGATGGTCATGACATGCACACCTGGCTCTTGGATTCAGGTGCTTCTTTTCATGTTACGCCTCATAGGGAGTGGTTTACTTCCTACACAGGTACTCATGGAGTTGTTCACCTTGGGAACAACTATGCATGTCAGATTGCAGGGATTAGCAGTATACAGATAGTATTCCCTGACGGACGCATATTTATGCTTGATGGTGTTCGCCATGTGCCGCAAATCAAGGAAAATCTGATTAGCACTGGCTTGTTGGATGACAGTGGTTATCACACCACATTTGGGGATTCCAAATGGGTAATTACTGATGGCTAGGTTGTAGTGGCTGAGGGTTATAAGAGTGATACCTTGTACCCTCTTTATGTTTCCAGTGAAGGTAATCATGTTGTTGCCATAACCGAGCTGCCAAAGGTTTCATTGTGGCATAGCCGGTTGGGACACATGTCCGTTAAAGGAATGCAAGAACTGTCACGTTTGGGTTATCTGCCGTCTCTTTCATTTTCAGATTTGCCTACTTGTGATCATTGCATTTTTGGAAAGCATTCTATGACTCCTCATAAGAGGAGAACTCCCCGGAATAGAGCACCGCTTGATCTAGTGCACACTGATTTGTGTGTGATGCCACAGCTATCACTAGGGGGTGCAAAGTATTTCATTACTTTTATTGATGATGCCACACGCAAAGTGTGGGTCTATTTCTTGAAGCATAAGAGCGATGCCTTAGATGCTTTCAAGAAGTTTGTCGCTCAGGTTGAGAATCGGACAGGACGCAGGCTGAAATGCCTCAGATCCGATAATGGGGGTGAGTATGTGTCACATGCTTTTGTACAGTTATGCGAAGCTAAGGGCATTAAACAGGAACTCACAGCCCCTCATAATGCATCTCAAAATGGTGTGAGTGAGTGGATGAATCGAACTATTCAGGAGAAAGTTCGATGTATGTTGTCTTATGCTGCATTGCCCCATGGCTTTTGGGCAGAAGCCGTGCAAACAGCAGTTCACCTAATTAACAGGTCGCCGAACAAGGCTTTGGAGTTGAAAGTGCCAGAGGAGGTGTGGTCTGGCAAGCCACCTTCATATAAGCACTTACGTGTGTTTGGCTGCGAGTGCCTTGCTCATGTACGCAAAGAACTGCGCACCAAACTGGAGCCAAAGTCTTTCAAATGCATCTTCATGGGTTACGGTGACGAAGGTGAAATGGGGTACAGGTTATGGGATCCTGTTAAACGGAAGATTATACGCAGCAATGATGTCATCTTTGAAGAGGATAGTGTACACAAAGAACCCGTGCAACCTGTGGAATACAGGAGGGTTGTTTATGATGATGTCGGACAGCAAAGAATGCCCATTAATATGCAGCAGCAGGCTGCTGTAAATAACCCTGTTCAAGAGGGTATACAGGCTGAAAATCAGCCAGACAATTTTGCCAATGATGCACCACTGGATATGCCAGCAAATGGCGCTGTAGAACAGCCAAATATGGTGGTACAGCCACCCGTCATGCATGACGAACAGGCTAGACAGCAGCCTAATATGGAACATTTTGTTAGGAGGAGCACCCATGTACAACGGCCTCCTGACAGGTTTGTTCCAGGAGCCAATAATGTGGCTGATTTTATCATGCTGACAGATTGTGGTGAGCCTTCCAGCTTCAAGGAAGCTATGGGAAGAACAGAGAAAAGGAAGTGGGAGAAAGCCATGCAATCAGAAATGGACTCCCTACTTCAAAATGATACATGGGACTTGGTGCAGCTACCTGCAGGCAGAAAGGTTTTGCCATGCAAGTGGGTTTACAAAGTCAAAGTGGATTCAAATGCTTTACCTAGGTATAAGGCCAGATTGGTTGCCAAGGGATTTAAGCAGGAGAAGGGCATTGACTTTGATGAGATCTTTTCCCCTGTAGTCAAGATGACTACTTTGAGAGAAATATTAGCTCTTGTTGCTCATGAGGACATGGATTTATGTCAGATGGATGTGAAGACTGCTTTTCTTCACGGAGATCTCCACGATGAGATCTACATGAGTCAGCCAGAGGGATATGCTGTTAAAGGGAAAGAGCAGCTTGTGTGTAAGCTCAAGAGGAGCTTGTATGGACTCAAGCAGGCGCCAAGGGAATGGTACAAGAAGTTTGATGCCTTCATGCAGTCCCAAGGGTATCATAGGTGTGAGACCGATCACTGCTTGTACACCAAACGGGCAAAGGATGGAAGTTTGATGCTACTCATTCTATATGTGGATGACATGCTGATTGCCAGCAAATCTCAGCAAGAGATTAGTGCTTTGAAGAAGCAACTGCATAAGTCTTTTGACATGAAAGACTTGGGTGATGCAAACCATATTCTTGGTATGCGGATTATTCGTGACAGGTCCAAGGGACTTTTGTTTCTGTCACAGAAGGAGTACATTGACAAAGTACTGCAGAGGTTTAAAATGGAGGGGGGGAAGTCTATTAGTACCCCGTTGCCTCCTCATTTAAAACTCAGCAGTAAGGACAGCCCCAGATCAGATGATGATAAGGCTGAGATGGCCAAAATTCCGTATGCATCTGCAGTTGGTTCTTTGATGTATGCCATGGTTGCCACTCGTCCGGATATTGCTTTTGCGGTGGGAGTCATCAGCAGGTATATGGCAAATCCAAGCAAGCGGCACTGGGAAGCAGTGAAAGGCGTCTTGAGGTATCTCAAGGGTACCAAAGACTTGTGCATATGCTATGGTAGGCAGGATGCATTGGTGCATGGTTTTACAGATTCAGACTATGCTGGGAATGCAGATAACCAGAAGTCTACTACCGGTTATATTTTCACTTTTGCAGGAGGTGCTATATCATGGGTGTCTCGGTTGCAGAAATGCATTGCACTGTCAACCACTGAAGCTGAATATGTTGCAGCCACTGAGGCTTGCAAGGAAGCAATATGGCTTACTCGGCTGGTGGGAGATTTGGGCATTACAGGAGATATGCCAGTTTTGCATTGTGATAGTCAGAGTGCTATCATGTTGGCAAAGAATCCGGTCTTTCATCAGAAGACCAAGCACATAGATGTGAAATACCATTTCATCAGGGAGGTACTGGAAGACAAGCGGCTTGAGCTTGTGAAGGTGCATACTGATGATAATCCTGCAGATTTGCTCACTAAGAGCTTGCCTACAGAGCGGTTTGCACATTGTCGCCACATCATGGGATTAGGATGAGACCATTCTTATTTTACGGTCTTGTATACAGTAACTGTATATTGCTGTAATTTTTATTCTTTTCTCTCCTTTAGGCACATTGGCCTTTAGGTGGGAGGTTGTTGGGGTAAAGGCACATTGCCACCCTTTAAAATGTTATGACACACCCACACTTCTTGTGTCTCCCTCTCTCTGTCTCCATCGTTCCACTCCCTCTCTCTTTCCCTCACATTGAGTACTCATTTTCTAATCTAGGAGGACCAACTTTGTAAAAATTGCTAGTTTCATTTATTCACGGAGCCATCTTCAAGACACCAGAACTTTTAGGCACTACATAGTCAAAAACTCATTAACATCAAAAGGGCGGAGCTCTACTAGAGGATCCTTGAGCTTCTAAAAAATTATAGCCCTTCACTCAGCCAATAGGATAAGGTGAAATCGAGCACATCTAGAAAGATAAGATCGATATACAATAACATAGAGGCATAAAAGAGGCTTGATATAAGTTTTCATAGCATGAATAAATGTTCCTCCAATGAGAACAAATATGCTCTATTCTTACATCTGTATCAAGGATTTAATCAAAAGCATGGATACTGAAGCATATTAATGCACTATAAAGTTGTGATATTCACACATATGGACACAACTATTGTTTTCTGTAGGACATTCTATGGGCTATCCATAGGTGCCACTCATTCCTTGATATGTGCCTTGTAGGCCTAGTTACAGTCAATTAGGTCAGTTGGTACAGTTAGTACATGCACCACTTAGGACACTTAGTCCAATTAGGGCACTTTGCCCTAGGGTTTTGTTAGATTGTCTCTCTCTTGCACTTTCACTTAGTTTTGCAGCAATGCATTACAGCATCTCGTTTTTGTCTTCATTCCCTCATTTCTTGAGCTTCCATCGCTTGCCCTAGCCTACAATGGTATCAGAGCAGGTTGGGGATCCCTCCCCTCAGCCATTGACAGCTTTCTCAAGTTGTTTGGCAGCCTCTTGAGCCCTCATTATTTGCTGGTCTCCTTGTTTTCTTCATGCACAAGATCATATGTCGCCTCTCCAAGCACTTCCGTCATGGGAAGTTTGCCTTTTGCACAAGAAGATTGCATTTTGGAGCACCTACTGTGAAGGAAGACCTGTTTCGGAGCATTTACTACTGCAGCCGCCTCACACGTGTGATTCCATACAGCCGTACGGACAATATGGACCAGCTGTGGCTGCATTTATTGTGGTTTCTAACGCTGTACAGATGCATTAATTCTTGGTACAGACTTGACAGCAGCTATACGGACACATTAATTGCTGATACGACTTGCACAGACGTTTTTCAAGCTGTTCCGGTGCATTCATTGCCTTCCAAACCTGCCTCAAAGTTCGTGCCATCTTTTTGGAGATGTTTCTTGCTGTCTTGTGCTGAGTGCCGGTGTTTGGAGACTTTTGGAGCTTGTTGCTATGATCCGGAGGCCTCTCCTTGAGCCCATTCCTTCTCGTTTAGCTTCCCTTTGCCTCGCTGTACGGACGTTTTTCGAGCTGTCCTGGTGCATTCATTGCCTTCCAAACCTGCCTCAAAGTTCGTGCCATCCTTTCGGAGGTGTTTCTTGCTGTCTGTTAGAAATGACCCAACAGAGGGTACACGTAGCGGAAGACTTATAGTAATGCCCAAGAGCTCACACAGTGTGTGTGTGGGTGTGGAATCACAAACTTCTTTACTTATGTGCATTCAATAGATGTGATGTGCAGACTCATCAATAGACAATGAGCCGGCCAGATAGAGAAACCACCAAAATATATATTTCCATCCAAAACTATGGACACAATACAAGAGAGATAGATCCAGAGTCCCACCAATGGTGTGGTCCTCTGATCTTACCACAAGGTCCTTCTCCTATCTGCTGGCTATCTCTAGACTCGAGCCCGCGTGCTCCACCTCGAGCGTAGTAGACTTTCCGTCCAAAGATCTCAGCACCTTGCTGCCCTAGTAGACAGCCTAGGCTTCAGGCCCAAGTGAGCTCAGTCTGCAGCAACTCTAGCCCTGCTTTGCCTCCTGGATGTAGGCCCAAAGATCAGGCTTCTGCTGCTCCTATATTTGCTGACTTGCTGGATAATGAATGAGGCCAAGAGCCTCTCCTTATATAGGCCCTAAGGCCTGCTGAGAAAACCGACCAGTCTGTCCCAATCTGGGCCGACTGGACAGACCAGGTTGGCTGGCCCAACCGACCTGGTTGGCTCAGCCCAACCAGCCCCAATAGGGCCCTTTACTGGCCCCACAAAATCGCCCTCCTGGGCTCTCTTTTCCAGGGCTTGCTGGCCCACAATTCTATGCAGGGGCTGAGCCCTTGCCCAGCCCTAGATAGGGCCTGGTTGGCTGGCTTTGCCCAGCCCAACCAGCCCTCCATATGGGCTGCCATGTGCTGCCCCATCCCCTACCATGTCAGCGCCTGTTCTCCCTGCTGGTTTTGCCCTCTGCCAGGCTCTCTCCAGCCACGTATGCAGCGCCGTACTGTTCCGTACATTGCTGATGTCATCGTGCCTATTACCTGGGACACCCCAAATCTGTCCCAGATCCACACATCCAGGTAATCTCTCTTTGGGCACATCCTGCCCTAGGTCTCCCTCCCCCACACTCTCCTCATTTGGGGGCTTACAAATGGGGAGGTGACCTTTCCAACACTATCTTGTGCTGCGTGCCGGTGTTTGGAGACTTTTGGAGCTTGTTGCTGTGAATCCGGAGGCCCCTCCTTGAGCCCATTCCTTCTCATTTGGCTTCCCTTTGCCTCACGCCTCACGCTACAAGTTTCCCTCCATTGGATCACCCTCCTTTCGTTTCGAAGTGTTCTCCTCCTCAGGGGACACTTTCTCTTGCTATAACTCTCACTTCCAGCCTTCTCTTGGCATCTCTCAGTGCCATTTGTTGTCCTTTTCACCTCTCCTTGATTCCAGAGCAGATTCACTAGGATGGTCGAGATGCCAAAGCACATGCCTTGATTCCTCTTTTAGTTAAAAGGGTCATTATCCCTCGTATTTGATCTTCCAAGACAGCAAAGCAAGCTTATATCAGGCACAGAATGAGGCGAGGGTCACCTATCTTCGCAAGACTTAAAGCTTGAAGAGCGTGGTAATATGGATGCCTATCTTACCAGTATGAAGGATCTAAAAGGGCACTAAGCTAACATTGATGAGGTGGTGCCTGATTCTCAGCATGTTTCTAATACCCTTGATGGGTTGCTTGATTCTAAACAGGGCTTTGCTACTACATTGAGGTTGGTTGCAAGTGGCAATGCCAACCATTATTTCTTTGACCAGCTAATTGCCGTCTTACTACAGGAGGAACAAAGCCGTGCAAACCGTAATGCTTCTATGGCTAATGATCAAGCCTTTGCTGCCTAGCATAAACACAAAGAAAAAGGCAAGGTTTCAGCTGGTAAAGCCCCTCATTCACATGCTAGTCACTCCCATGATGCTTCGGATAAGAAGAAGAAAAGAGATGCAACTATTGCAAGAAACCTAGGCATGACATTTCTGAGTGAATGCCAAAAGAGAATTGCATCTGAGAAGAAAAAGAAAGAAGTTGAACTTGCAATATCTAGTTATCCTACTCCATATGATCCACATGAGTTAGCTAATTTTGCACATCACCAACATTGGGCTTTTCTTGTTACATGTCAGTATGATCTTGATGTTCATGATGTTCATGATGCCTGCATGACAGTTTCCGATGAATCTGATGCCTAGTTCTTTGATAGTGGTGCTAGCGAGCACAACACTTCCTGCAGAAAGTTATTCAGCTCACTTGGGCATGCATCTAAGGGGGGGACACTTACATATGCCAATAATGCATCATGTACTGTGAAAGGCATTGGGAAAGTTACCATTACTTCTGTTTCTAGTTGGTCTACTCAATCTAGACAATGTGCTTTATGTTCCAAGCATTCGCAAGAACCTCACCTCTATTTCAGCCATAGCTACTTGTAGCTTATCAGGTTCTCTTTGATGGTGTTCGGTGTGCGGTTTAAGATGCTACACATGCCTTTACCATGGTGTTGATTGGGACACTGACTAGAGAGCTATACAGACTTGATGCCTACGACAGATGCTTGGATGATGCTGGACTTGCAGATGCAGATGCCTATGATGTTGATTATTCTACCATGGCAGATACCCATTTGTGGCATGAGAGGTTTTGACACCTCAACTTTGCCGCTTTGGTGAAGTTACATAAGGATGGTATGATTATTGATCTTTCAAAAACGCATATGCCTTCAAAGCATGTCTATGAAGCTTGCTTGCTTGGTAAGATGCACCATTCTGCATTTCCCAAGGATGGGAGAGCTGGTGCTTCACACAAGCTGTATTTGGTTCATAGTGATGTTTGTCAATCCATGCGGGTTGCAGCTCTTGAGGGATTCTGTTATTTTGTCACATTTATTGATGACTTCACCAGGTATACTTGGATTTTTGCTTTGAAATCTAAATCTGAAGTTTTTGCATGCTTCAGGCATTTAATTTCCTTCATAGAGAAGGAAAGCGAGCTGAAAATTGCCCACATTAATACAGATAGGGGGGGTGAGGAATTTGCTGATTTTACATCATCAATGCACTGTGCCTTACACTCCTCAACAAAATCCTGTGGCTGAGAGAAAGAAAAGATCAATCATGGAGATGGTTAGGTGTATGTTGAAAGGCAAGCACTTGCCTAACAAGTTGTGGTTGGATGCCGTTACGTGTGCAAATTACATTTTGAACAGATGTCCCACCAAGGCATTGAAGACCATCACACCATACGAGGCTTGGATGGGTCATAAGCCCACGATTTCTCACACAAGGACTTTTGGATGCTTGGCATATGCACATGGCCTTCTCAGACACGCACGAAGTTGGATGATAAAGCTGTCAAATGCATGTTTTTTGGGTATAGCTTAGAAGCAAGGGATACAAGCTCTACCAGCCCCGCACAGGCAAGGTTTTTGTTAGTAGGGATGTTGTGTTTGATGAATCTTCCTCTATGCCTTTGCTGGACTGTCAAAAACAGCCCGTTGTTGATGCTCCAGATCTCTTTAACAGCTTGATGCCTTTGTTTCCGTCAAATTCTCATTATGATGTCACATCTAAGGTTGCTCCTCCTACATCTGCTGGTCATTTGCAGCCACATGTGCAGCCTGAAATTCAGCATGATTTACAGCCTGATATGCCTCAGCTTGATCATGATATTGTGCGCAAGGCTCTTGACCAGGAGAGAGCTGAAATTCAGGAGCCCAAAAAGGTCGCCCGTTGGCTCCTTGACACATTACAAGACAGCAAACAGGATACTCCTTTGCCAGCCCATACTAGAGCAGTTGTCCAGAAAGAGCATGCTAATTTGGTTGCTTGTGCATTTGTTGCTACAGCATGCAATCAAGAGTCCATTATGTCATAAGGATGCCTTTCAGAATGAATGTTGGTTAGAAGGCTATGCAAGCTGAATTGGATTCTATCTATCAGAATAACACTTGGGAGTTATACAACTTGCCTCCTGGCAAGAATGCCATTGGAACTAAGTGGGTTTATAAAATTAAACAGAAAGCTGATGGTTCAATGGACTGTTACAAAGCTTGCCTTGTTGCTAAGGGCTATGCTCAACAGCAAGGCATTGACTTTGAGGAGACTTTTGCCCCCACTTCCAGGATCACTACTATCCAGATTGTTATTACCTTTGCTGCCCACTTTCATTGGGAGGTACATCAGCTTGATATTAAGACAGCTTTTCTTCATGGGCATTTGCAAGAAGAAGTCTATGTTACCCAATCTCCTAGATTTGAGGTTGAAGGTTCTGAAAGGAAGGTATGCCGCTTAAAGAAAGCCCTATATGGATTGAAGGAGGCACCCCGGTAGGATACATGCTCATTTGCTTACACTTGGCTTTCAGAAGGCTACTCTTTACATCCGCAAGAGTTGGACAGATTTGCTGATTTTAGTACTCTAAGGGAAACCTCAAATCTGATGTGGATCCATTGTTGTACACTGAAATGAAGATAATGGGAGAGAGGGGCCCTATATATAGGTCGCCCCCTTGCCCTAGGTAACCGACTAGAAGGGAAAGGGGGTGGCCGACTGGACAGCCAACCCAGGGCGGGTCTAGCCAACTGGCTGGTCGGTGGGCATGGCCAAGCCTAGGGGCATAAATGGCCTCCCAACCAAGGAGCCTCCTAGGCGGCCTATTGGCGGCCGTAGATAGACCCCAAAGGAGGGCAAAACAGCCCTGAAACTGCCCGGCAACTCCTGCTGTAGTACGGCAGACAGCTCGGCCTGGTAAGGACATGAAGAAGGGTGGAAACCAGCTCTGTACCTCTCCATCCACCCCTCCACACAGTCGAGGACTCGGCAGCACCCATTGCTCTCTCCCTCCACCTCTCTTAGGCCCTCTCTCAACCTCTCATGGGCAGGCAGACCCACAACCAAGGCCGTCACTCTAGAGATTTTCTCTGTGACAAAGGCTAGCACCAAGGCAGAGGCTAATCAAAAAGTAGTCTGCATTCCCTTTATTCAAGATACAATGGCTTGTGCAGACTATACAATTCCATTTTAGTCTCTCCCAAACAAGCATTTCTAAGCAAAAAATGTTTACATAATCTAGCTTATGGGGCAACACCCACTTGTGATAATTTATGGCAATATCAACAACCACTATACAATTCCCTTTTAGTCTCTCCCAAACGAGTATTTAGATAATCTAGCTTATGAGGCAACACCCACTTGAGATAATTTATGGCAATATCAGCAACCGCAACATGGATGAAAACTTCACAAGGTGAAATTTGCATGTCTGCTAATAGAACGGGAAAATATAACTAGATGAATAAAGTCATCTTCTAAAAACACAACGCATATCGAGCTTTAATCTCATGACAGTCCGTCACAAGGTTGATAAACTCAATCACGAATAGCAAGGACTAGCTAGTATGACAGCCCCACAGACATCATCAGCGCCGAATGGTGGATGTAGAACGCAATATCAAGATATGCTTTGACACTTACATATCCACACACACACACACACACACACACACACACAAGCATTTATTCATACGAAGGTCGTTGTACTAGTTTCTGACAGCATTCCAGAGGTGAAGGGCAGACTCAACCATGTCAAAGGCTAGCACTATACTAGATTTCTAAGAGTTTGCTGACTCTTATAAGTTTCCATTGCTTTCATGTGAAATAATGCTTTATGCACATCCTTTTAGCACAGCTCTGAAATTCTTTGACGGAAGTTTCATACAATGTGGCACCATCATGGCTCACTATTTCTAGCTTGAGTACTAGGCTTTATCCCACTTATTTGTTTCTCTCTCATGATTTCGGGACAATATTTCCTGCCATACTATCAATTTTGGAAAGGAAGAGCAAATCCAGAATGGAGAAAAGACGAAGTGGAGTGGTAAAATGCAAGGTAGGGAGAGTGAGGAAAGGGGGGTTGTGTGTGTGCAGCACATGCCTATGTGCGCATTTTAGTCCTTTCTGTCTATATATTCTCTAGTGCTAACCCACTTAGCTTACATTTTCTTTGTCAAAGCAATCCCTTACCAAAGATTTACTGTCAAAATTACAACCAATGAAAAAAAAAATTTACAACCAATGGCTATCCCACGATGAGCATCTATTGGGAGACCATGGGTTGCTATTTGGTTGTAACTGGCTGGCCATGGGTTGCTAATAGAGCATCCCAGTAGAAATTGGCTAACCATGGGTTGCTAGTAGCTATCCCTAGGGTTGAGGGAGCCTAGAGAGCGAAGTTATTAGTCTAGGGACGAAGGACTAAGGGCTAAGGTGACATATGCCATCGGAATAAAGGTCTCATGGCATAAAAGCATTCAAGCGCTATATCTTGGCATGATGGCTTGGGTCATGGGCATTCACTAATCAATACCTAGATCATGGATCTTGGCCATAGGCATGGCCAAGATAGCTAGCTAGTAACCTACTCTAATGCCTCCCTTGTGGAAGGGATGTCTGTAGTGGTATGAGATATGTCGAGCTGCATCCAAGAACATGCCCAAACTGATACTCCGAAACACAACACAGTGTGCGGTTTCAATCTCATAATACTCACTCATAAGGTTGAAAACCATAATCTCCATCATGCACAGCAAGGACTAGCTACCAGACATCCCACTGATGTCATCAATGCCCCACGGTGGTATAAACATATGCTAACACATACATACCCACACACCCACACATACTAATGCATACATTTATACAAAAAGCTTCATACTCAGTTTTTGTCAGCACTTTGGAGGTGAAGGGCAAACTCAGCCATCACAAAGGCTAGCACTAAAGGAGAAGGCTAATCAAAAAGGAGTCCACATTCTCTTCATTCTGGCACTCTGCTTGTGAAGATTATAGATTTTAATTTAAGCTCTCCCAAACAAAGATTTCTAAGCAAAAAATGCTTAGACAACCTAGCTGAAAGATAGATAGAATTTATCGCAATATCAGCAAGCCGCAACATGGACGAAAACTTACAAGGTGAAATTTGCATGTCCGCTAATATGCAGGGAACATATCTCTTGATGTAACCCAGGAACATGGTCCTCTGAAAACACAACACAGTGTCCAGTTCCAATCTCATGATAGTCACAAATAACATTGAAAACCATAATCTCCACCAGGCATAGCAAGGACTACCTACTATGACATCACCACCGACGTCATCAGCGCCCAAAGGTTGGTGCAGACCATAGAATAAGCATATGCTCACACATACATATCAACACACCCATACATACTTGAGCATACATTTATAAAAATATATAAAATTCAGCCGGTAGATTATATAAAGGAAGTATTGTAGCCCCTCTCCTCATCAAGACGCCTGGAAGAGGGAGAGCAGCATCAGTGCCATTTGAGCCAAAGAACTTGCAAGCTCAGCTTTTGTCAAAGCAAGAGTGACTAACACCTGCTTCCTCTTAAGCCACAAGATGGCCCCCTAATCCCAGCATGAAATAGTGACTGTAGTGGACTGTATGCTGTCTAAGTCTTTAGTCCACTCAGAATCACATTACTAAGTGAGATACAAAAAAATAATCCCATACTGCATGTACCTTTGAGACACCAGAGTACCTCATGCAGGCAGTCCAATGAATCACCCTTTTCTTTGATGGAAACAGACTAAGACCCACAATAAATCTAACTACCTCCTAAATGCAAACGTGATATCCAAAAAATCTAACTACCTCGTAATGCTGGTAGCCACCCAACCAAAAGATGTCCCCTTTGCTCAGCTTGGGCTTCAACTACATCGAAGGTTTTAATTGTCTTAAGTTTATTGTGCAAACCCTTGGCAGTACACTTTTGGTAGCTTCTGGTACCTTGAGTTGACGGAGCTTATAGCGATTCCTTTTGTGCTCCAATTTCTGCTGTACTCTCAAGTTCTCAGTTTCTGCTTGAGCACATTACTCGGTGTGTGTTGGAGAGAATTGGGCTCTGTTACCATCTACATTCTGTTGCAGGACTGGCATTACATTGCTGTCCATTCTCTGAAAAAATACTCAGCCACTCACTTTTTTCCCCTTAAAACTGTCTCTCTTCTTATTCAAGTATTTCTTACCCACTTGTGCTGCAGCCCTGTCCCTCATGCAGACTTTCCTTTATACATGGCTTCAAGTTCACACTTGCCTCTAAGTAGACCTTCCCTCATAGAAGGCATCAATCTCACTCTGTGAACATCATCCACCGTTACATTTGTGCGTTCACCACACTCACCCTAATGTAAGCTGTGCACCGTACACACCATCAAATTTGTGCTGGTCAAAGATGAATAAGCTCAGGGTGCTAACATATCAGCAATGCCTATATTCGGATGGGTGAACTGCCTGCATGTATAGTTCATGTTTTGCCAGACTTACTCTGAGATTTCACCATGATTAAAGCAGAGGATGATATTTTATTGCCACTAAAAAATGATGCCATACATATGCAAACATGCAGGAAAATGAAAAGCATCAACCTCTTGTCCAATAAGACGAGACCGTAAGAATTCCTTGGCTTCTCGGGCATAAGGAGCAGGTTTCTCCTCTTTCTTTGGATTGCCCATTTTCGGAGCGCGAATACTTGACAAATTCACTCTGCGTTCAGCCGTAAGGCTTCCAAAAGGAGCAGCAGCATCAGCCACAACAATACAATCTCCACTGACGATCTCTATAACCTGTAAGACAACCACACAGACATTTGATTAGATAGTACAATTCAACTGTACACAAAAGAGAAATACCAAACACCAATTATAAGCACTACCTTGCTAAGTTGAACCATTAAAAATATTTTCAGCTTTGTTAATAACAACCTTGCCCTTGAAGTTGTCATCACGGATGGCAGTCGAGTTTGATGGAGGAGGAACATAATTCGTCCACAGTCGCAGCCTATCTTTCTTTGCCAGCAATTCGGCAGTCTTCAACCGCCTTCTGGCATCTTCCTCCAGCAATTTGGCACTCCACTCCACAACTTTCGCTAAGCCCTAATGTGTCAGTCATAAAAGCCTATCAGACAACTTGGATCCAAATTCTAAAATCCTGTGCTTTAAAATGTAGTATGAAAAAACCTGCCGACCCAAGATTCCATTAAAATAGAAACTCACATTTTTTACAAGTTCAAGGGCTAAATCCACTGCAACATCACCTTCAGGGTAGTGCACTGACCCTATCAAATTACTGAACTTATCAACTCCTTCCAAAACAATTCGTACCTGCAGAACCCCCAGGTAACAGCATAAGCCAATAAAGGAAAGCAGCCACATTGAAAGTTACGCCTTTTGCAAGGCCAATAATAACATACTTGTGCCTTCCTCTTGCTTCCATATCTTAATAAGGCAACACATCATTTAGAATTCACCTTACATCCCTATGCAAAGCCTGCATATCAACATAGTTTCCACGAGTTTCAAAAACGGGGAAACAGAAATGGGCGGGAAACGGTGTTTCAGAGTTTCGGTCACCCGGTAAACGGTGGAAATGGAGTTTCGGTTTTTAAGGTTAATAAAATATATTATATATATACCTTTGTAAGACTAGAATAAGTCCAATCATACAAATTTAGATTTTTTGTTGTTCTAACGATCAAAAATATACACAGAAAATAAAAGAGAATATGAAAGAGAAGAAAAAAGAGGTAAACAAAAACTTTACAAAAGGAAGACATACTTAGCAAGCAAAGCAACACTTATGTCGTCATCAGTGCCCAAGCATAAGCAGCTATACTGGGTTTCTAAAGACCCGCGGAGTCATATTATTATCAATACATATGTCATACAACAAGGCCTGAGAGGACAACAACAAGGAGAGGAGAGGGCAAGGGCTGAGGAGAGCAAGGAGAAGGGGGCAAGAGGAGAGGAGAGAAAGAAGGAGAGGTTGGAGAGTAGAGTAAGGAGAAGAGGAGAGGACAAGGGCTCAGAGCAAGGAGGAGTGCTGGATAGGAGAGCAAGGAGGAGGGACAGCGGGCTGAGAGGGGGGTTGTAGGATGAGAGGAGAGCAAGAGGAGAGGCTTGGAGAGGGAGAGGGAGAGCAAAAACTGCCCTACCCACCAATGGGGTTCTTTCTCAGTGGTTGAGGTGGGCGTGAGTGGTGTGTGCATGCTGTCACTTTTGCTTCTATAGCTGAGGATTGGTGTCTACAAGCTCTTACATTGCTGCTCTATATATATGCTTCCCTGGCTAGGCTCTAGAGGCACTGCCCAAAAAAAAAATATTTGGCCTGTCCAAAACACCGTTTCTGGTTTTGGAAACAGCACTGAAACGGCGAACCACTTTGGGTGCCTGACGCCATTTCTGGGAACTATGCATATCAGTCCACAGACCAAGGCCGACAACAAATAACAGACATACTGGTGCCTTCCTCTCAATTCAGTGTCTTAATAAGGCAACACATCATTTAGAATTCATATAACAGCTCTATGAAAAGCCTGCCACTTCAGTCCACAGAGAAATTGCATGACCAACAACAAATGATCGACATTCTGGTGCCTTCAATGTCTTAATAAGGCAACACATCATTTAGGATTCATCTTACATCTCTATGCAAAGCCCGCACTTCAGTGAAATGCTTTGCTTCCCTTGCATAAGGGTCTGGTGGAACTTCTACGTTCGCTGCCGAAGCGGTCGACGCAGCTAACCTCTGAGCAGAGGTGAGTGGACCTCCTAATGAGCCACCACCATCTATAGACTCTGTCTCACCATTGGTCACTTTGGAGATCACTTCTATTGAACTTTGGCTATCTGAAACTGGAGCACGCCTTCCCATTGATGGAGCCTGTGAGGTATTTGCAACATTTCAAGCATCTGTCAAAAGTTGGATGATTCTTATACAAAGACGACCAGACCACATATACCATCAGAGCATACTTTGCTTTACAAACGCAAACAGCAAGGCATACAAACTCCTCCAGATTTTTTGAGAAAACTCAAAAATTAAAAAATTCATTGAGAATACCTGAATCCCTGCAACAAAAACTTGCACATACTGATAATCTGGCAGTAGATTAACACGGATTGTGCTTCCATCCCTCACTTGTTCTACAATTGCAGGCAATGGTTTTCCTTTACTTGATGCAAGAAGACCCATTGCATCAAAGTTAGTTGCATCTCCAAGAGCAGAGGGTGGAAGGTCTCTAATCGATGCCTCCGCTGCACCAGGTGACTGAAAAGGGATGACAAGGGACACCCCATTACTGCCAATAAAAACCGACATCTTCACAATGAAATCAAAAAGTGTATGGCTAGATGTGTCCACAACCATGCTGAAGCTCATCATTTAAGAGTACAACAAAAAGTGCAGTCGCTATCCTTATGATAGAAAGCAGGCTACATGCCATCTGCTGTGAGCCTCTCGACTGCTTCATCAGCACCCAACAGTGCATATTTTATGAGTTTAACCCATAGCATATATTGTTTGTTCTGTCTATTACAACTTCACAGATGAAATGCAAAGACTAGCAATTGCGGAGAAGACTAATCAAAAATGCATTACCCATGAACCCATCATTTTGTCTGCCTAACTCGGGAATAAATTGCGATGTGATTTTGTTTGTCCTCGCCAAACAAAGCGCTATGAAAATTTGCTTTCAAATATAGCTGATAGGAAACCATGCAAATGACAATAGTAACTGACGGCAGCTTGGGCAAGAATTCCACAAGGTGGAATCTGTATGCCTGTTAATGTATACATAAATATCTAGGTGTCTCCAAAACCTGGGCAAGCTAACAACCACAGTGCTATTCTTTGCTTTAAGTACAAAGCCAATAACATTTGTAGCAGGTTAGTACCCACAAAATTACAGGCGTGTGATAAAGATTGTATCAACAAAACCAAATGAAACAAATAAAGAACTCACTTTGTCCCATATTCCAACACCTTTCTGTTTTGCTTGTTCTTCTAATCGTTCCAATTCAGCTAAAAATGGGCTAGCCTCATTGTTCTGCCCTCCTTGGGAACGAACCTGCAAGCAAAAATACGATCCTTTAGCCTGGCACGACATTGCACTCCCAAAGAGCTCAGAAATCCAACAGCATACTTTAAGCCTGCCTCAACTGAAGAGACAGCTTCAAAAATTAAAAAAAACGAGGACATTTGAAGACCTACAGCATGAAATTAAGTGAATAATTAAATAAAAAAGAAAATTTGCCTTGGCCCATCCTTCTTCAACAACTGCCAGTGCCAGATTAGTATCCCCAAGGAAAACAGATCCAAACTCCCTATTGATAGTTGAAACCACGTAATCCACCTTGAAGATCACCTCCTGCACATTTTGTCCACCAACAAAAGGAATGATATCAATGCAAATCGTGCTAATCACACTGACATGGATAGAATGGTGACCACTTAGCCATATGACAGCAGCACACCTTTCCAATACATTTCTTCCTCAGGAACTCCCGACTTTCCCAAGCAAAAGGTTCATCCTGCCCACCTCTCCGGGCCTGCATCTCAAATTCCCATTAAGAAATGAACACGAGAAATAAAACCTTGTCAATAACAGTGAGAACAACTATCTTGGCTCGTAGAATCTCACTGTTAAAGATTATGCCCAGAAACAAAACCATACGTATCCAAAACCAAATTCTTGTCATAACAAACTTCAGCAAGTAAAAAGTATATCCTGCGCTACCAGCAACATACGTTTCCAAAGCACCGATCTCTCTTTGCACATAATCACGAATCAGCTTTGCAAAGATAGACGAAGCTGTGAAAAAATCTTTATTTTCTCGCTACTCCTGCTACGGGGAGGGAAATCTAGTGCTAATACACCGCAGCAGCAGGGATGACTTGGGCTTTCGACAAGTCGCTTGCTAACGAAGGAATGAGACCAACGCTACAAGGCAGTGCATCTTGGGGTCCTGCAGAAGGGCGAGAGCGACCTTACAAAAATCGCCTCTACTTCGCACTCAAACAGATAGTCCTTCCTTACAAGCCCAAATGATCCTTTAGGCCAGACTAACCGAAAGTGCATAATCTTTTAGCAAGTTCATGAGACAGCTAACAGATAAAGGTCAAATTCCGTGGATTCGAGTTAATGAAGTATCTTGAAATCGAATCTCGATTTCTGTTTGTGACGGGTGTTCGTCAAACGAAACTAGTTGAACAGACCAGGAAATGGGTCCGTGCTTTGAACCCAGAAAGAACGAGGGAGACCCTGATATTACACACTTTAGCCGACAACGTACATTTTCAAATCTATGGAAAGAGCTTATTGCGCCAAACTGGCGAGTCAGCACGCGAGAAGCGTGACAAAAAGTTAAGTCCTTTCATCGATTCGTGGCATTGACACCCAAAGTAATTCTGGAAGCCTTCATTAGCACTACAAGTTCGAACTCATTAGATCTAAATGCTCCTATACTGAAACTAGCATTATTCTGGGTCATTGCGCATCAACAGTGACGATTTCTTTGGGTGTGAATTCCGCTTGTGAACCATGTAGATCAGATCGGTTCAAATAGCAACGGATGCTAAAGGGGGGGGGGGGGGATCAACAAATTGCGCTTACCAATCTGGGAGCAATTAAGGAGGAGAGTGTGATGGTCTTCTCAGGAGGGGGGCCGCTCTTGACAGTGCCCATGATGACGAGAGAATCGCCGGAAGGAACCGATTTGACTGAGCCACGGAGCCATTGAGCGGACATGGTGGTGGAGGGGGGAGGAGGGAAGCAAAGGCGGCAATGAAGAGGACGGGAAGGAAGGAAAAGGCACATGCAAAGAGAGGGGAAGGGAAGAAGCAGGAGGCAGGGGAAGGGCAAGAAATGGGAGGATGGAGATGCAAAAAATCGGCAGAGGCGAAGCTGAAATGCAGTGGAAATCGACAGGGAGAGTGTCTACGGCCAAAATGGGCAGAAATGAACTTGGTTAACATTATTATTAAGAGAAAAAAACATTAAGTTTTTTTTTGAGTTGCTTTAGTAGAACTCGCCTCTCTTTCTTTCTTTTGGCGCAAACCAAAAAACAAGGTGAATCGCTTTCACCTCACTCCTACCTTCTCTCTCTTTTTTGCGGGGGTTTTTTTGGGGTGCAATTGTCGTCTTCGGTGTTTTGCTCCCCCCCCCCCCCCCCCCCCACACACATGGCCGCCTCCTCCGAGCAAGGTCGTGTCTGCCGCCAACATCGGCAAATAGCACAACAAGGGGCTTCTCGAGGGAATCAACAAATGCACCTAACTGAGAAGGTTTTTTTTTTTTTAAACCACTACCACCCTGCTCACCCACCCGTGGTCTTATCGTGGGGCACCCCCCCTAGACTGGTGGACACAGAGTCCACAGTTGTGGTTGACTTAACTCAGCCACACACCAGACACACACACACCCCCCCAACCACATGCTAGGACGCCAGGCCCCAACCTCCACGATTGGAACCCGTGACCTGGGGATTGGAAGCCCCATGCCCAAACCACTAGGCCAAAGCCTTGGAGGCAGCTGAGAAAGTTGAAAATCATGTACTCTTTGAGAGAACATCACTCATTGACACTCCTTGCATGGTTTTCACAACACCAAAACTCAAGTGGATGAAGGCCCACCCACCTCATCTGCCACCACCAGTGGCATCCCACCAACTCCTCGACTTCAATGCTAAGATGGGCAGAAAATAACTTGGGCAAAATGAAGAGACAACAAGGGGGGGTTTTGAGGTGTTTTAGTAGAGCACCTCTTTTTGTTTGGACCTCAACAACACAAGCTCTTCAAGAGCAAAACATGAAATGCAATGATGCTTTTCACCACCTCAGTAGAAAGTTGGCTTTTGAGTTGGATTTGGGGGTGGAACTGTCTGCTTCCGTTAGCATGCCTATAGTATCGAGATGAATTCCCATTTAAAGCGAGGATAACCATGTCCTTCTTTCATAAAAGAAAGTTGTAATTTTTGCTCCCTTCTATTTTTAGCCCTCTCTCTAGGGTAAAGGGGCCAGTCTTGTGCAGAGCTAACTTTTTGATAGTGTAAGGGGTAGCGCCTATGGTTTTTTGGGGTGTTTTCAAAATGTAAATGCATCACACACATAACAATGGAGGGAGAATATAATTTCTTCAAATAAAAAGGGGGGGGGGAATTTTATGCTGGTGGAAAACCTCAAGACCCAATACCAAAGGCATTGGTGGGCCAGTACTATGTCACGTGAGGACTAGCTCAACTTGTTATGAGAGGTTGACACCTACTCAAAATAATGCATATTCATGCCTCTTTATTGGGTCTTCCCATGGAGAGAAAAGGGGGTTGCTGACATTGTAAAGGCACGTGCCTCTTTATCGGCCCCTTTACCCTAGTCCTGCCTTGCCCCTTGTCTCCCTCTCCCCTCCCTTCTCACCCACTCTCCCTCTTTCTAGAGATGTGAGCGCAAGGCAGTGCGCCCCGCACCCTATGCCTCTTGTTTTGTTTCAACCCCCCCCACTAACACACACACATGGCTGCCTCCGACGCTGCCATATGGGTCATATGGGGAGGTTATTTGGGAAGAGGAGACTTCTTGAGGGAATCAACAAGAGGCACACGTGCCTAGAGCACTCGCCCCAAGTGGCTAAGTATAAGTGTTATTGTTCTGCTTTCAAAGGGCATCATAAATAGCAAGTTTCTAGTAGCAAGAGCCCTGCTCCTAACAGGGCAATGCTAACAAATGCACACAATTAAGAATGTTTTTTTCCTTTTTTTTACACAGCCACCCTACTCACCCACCCATGGTCCTACCGAGGGGCTCCCTTCTTGGACTCGTCCACAGTTGTGGTCAACTCAACTTACAGACACGTGCTAGGACACCATGCCCCAGCCTCCAAGATTTGAACCTGTGACCTAGGGATTGGATTCCCAATGCCCAAACCACTAGGCCAAAGCCTTGGAAGCAGCTAAAAAAGTTGAAAATAATCTACTCTTTGAGAGAACAGCACTCATTGACACTCCTTGCATGGTTTTCACAACACCAGAACTGAGGTGGACGAAAACCCATCCACCTCATCTGCCACCATTGTTGTTGTCATGTACTCCACCAACTCTTGAACTTCGATGCTGATTGCTTTCCAACTACTTTTTTTTCCCCTCTTTTTATTTCTGAACTCGCACCCACATGGTGAGGGGTGTGCATCTGCCCTAGGAATAGCTTTCACTCTCAACCTTCGCCAAAGGGATTCAAACACAAGCAACCACTCTAAAGATAGCGTGCACCCTACTGCCTCGACTACCATCACTGCCACTTTGCTCCTAATTCCATTTTATTCTAAGCGTACTCTACTAAGCTCTTTTAGCCCTCTTTCAGCCTCGTAATGACCCTATCCATACCTCAAGTCAAGACTCACCTACTCTGCCTTTCAATCAATGCCCTAGTCCACCCCCTTTCAACACGTACTCATTATTATAAGGTTGGGCGTTTGGGTCAAGGAGGCATGTTCATTAAAAAAAAGGAGGTTTAATGTCAATTGAATTGCAACCTTCCCATTTGACCTAAGAGAAATCAATTCCGAGATCACAAGAATCTCCAAGTTTTGTATCCTCCTCGTTATATTCATCCCAAAAACCTTAAAATTAATCTTTAATTCTCATATGTGGACTTGAACAATTTTAAAATTTCAAGATGGAAAAAAAAAGTCTAAATTATGCGTCTAGGGCATCCTTGCAACCCCTTCAATTGTCATCATCTACAAGAAGGTTGGGTCTCAAAGTAACATCACCCAAGTCCCAAGATGAAGGTGAGGCCTAAAGTAACATTACACGTTACACAAAAGGAATATCGAGTTTAAAACAACTCAAAGTACATGTCTTATGTAAGGTGAGCCCTAAAAGTCACATCATTCGTTACACAAAAGAAAGATCTAGTGATGAGAAAGTACCTTTACAACAAGCCTTAGTGCAATCTCATGTTTGAACCATTTCTAATAAATTTATACACCAAACTACTTTGGATATGTAAGTTGAGAAAGACATGTAAGGAATGGCATTCCCTATTGCATTGTGGGTCCTAGAAGCCAAGAATATGTACACATGTTAAGAATAGTGACTTTCAATCACTTCATGCATCTTTAAGAAGCATTGTACACGTGACCTTTTGGGTAATGGATAAGGTCAAGCAAGCAACTTTAAAATGCATTTTGTAGAATATTTCCATATTAGTAGCAAATGAGACCCACTCTTAATCAATTGTTATTAGATCTACCTTGATGACTATGAGATCAACATAGTGGATCTTCCTCAATGGCTATGAGATCGACATAGTGAATCTAGCTCAAAGGCTATAAGATCAACATAGTAGGTCTATGTCAATGGCTATGAGATCAAAATATCAAATTTGGCTCAAATTGCTACAAGATCTATGTAGAGGCCATGAAATTAAGCTAGCTACAATAGGTTGAAAGACAATAGTTTTGTTTTGAGAGCCAGCTTTTTCTATGTGCACTAGACATCTCATGGAGAACTTCGGCTTGTTAATCATTGTTGCATTGATGTAAGTTGATTTAGCTTATCAAGCATGGGCAAGCTATATCGACCATCTATTCTCCTTTTACAAATACATGGATTATATCTATCATATCCACCATCTATTCTCCATACATTAGTACATAAACCTAGTGCTCTCTCTCTCTCTCTCTCTCTCTCTCTCTCTCTCTCTCTCCCCCCCTTCTCTCTTTCTCTCTCTCTCTCTCTCTCTCTCTCTCTCTCTCTCTCTCTCTCTCTCTCTCCCTCCCTCCCTCCCTCCCTCCCTCTCTCCCTCCCTCCCTCCCTCCCTTCCTCCCTCTCTCTCTCTCTCTCTCTCTCTCGTACAAGTGTGCTTACATATTGTGCTAAAACTTACTTAGATATTGGTGACCAGATCAACGGTGTCTATTGAAATCCAAAAAGATAAGTATCAACTAGAGACAAAAGAGGCAAAAGGGTTAAGAATAAGAATACAATTGGAAAGAGCTTCATTTATTATGGCATTCTGTAAAACATAGTTGAGACTTTATTTTATATGAAGTCACATTAATTTCAAAGATCTCGGAAGCTTTTGCAATAAACGTGCTCACAAGTCTTATAGATATTAAGACCCCTATTATTAGTCAATGAATGAGAGGAAGGAGGTGAACTCAATGCTATGCAACAACTCCATGACTTGCCCAATAGATCCCCCCAGTCAAAAAAAATCAAAAATTTACTAGCTACAAAGAGGATGGATGGAAAAGAAAGGGGAGCTTGATTAATGAGAACCTCTCGTTACTTATGAGGTAAGGCTCCCCTCCCGTTTTTTGTTTTTAAAAGCTAACCCACCATGGTCCTGTCGAGGGGCACCTCCCTAGACCCATACTTCTCTCACATTATCTTCGTTTAGCATATTGGTTAGACCTTAAGAGTGGGAGTGGATGCTTTGAGTTCAAGTTCCCCTTTGCATGAAGTTCGAACTATCCCTTTGACCTTAGCTTAATCGGTGTACTCTACCTAAGAAATCAATTGAATTTCTCTTTTATAATATAAAGGCCTTTTCAATTCCCTTTCTACTTATGTTAAGTTATCCGTATGGCATAATTTGCTAAAATTAAGGGCCTTTATAATAGAATTATAGATGAGCAAACTAATCTAGGAACTACGTGAGGAGTATTAAGGGTGCAATTGGGGAAGGGAGGGGTGTGACCTCTTTTTAAAAAGTTGTGTAAGCCATAAATAAGCTATGTTTCCTCCATTTGCACATAATCTTGGGTTTTAAGTTCTCATAGGCATGCCAAAACAAGTCCATTCTCTTCAATTAGAAGATGAGGCATGTGGCCAAATTTTAAATATGTTTGTGGTCAAGCAAGGTGTTATCTTACACAATAATAGCATAGAGTGCGTGCCATTCTATATGTAATGTGTAGCATGACCCATCTTCTTTACCCATAACTTGCATCCTCCTACCCTTGCAAATTCCAATCTCTACTATTGCCTATGCACATGAGCATTTCAAGCCTGTTCAATTACTAAGAGGATCCTATTAAAATATTAACCAAGCTCATTAGTGGTCGTATTAGAGCAAGTGAAGGATTCTCAAAGATCGATCGATACACAAAAATGGCAAACTTACCTATGGCGGATTATCAATGTTGCCCCAAACGTCCAAATGCATTTTGTCATCACCAATTAGTGGAAGCAAATGCTAAATACATGCAGCCTCTAACATCGTAGTTCTTGGACTTGGGTAAACCATGAATGTTTCATTATGCTTGATTGTGGATGTTGGCATACTTGCTTTTGTTAATGTTTGGATTCAGCTAGATTCACATGGTGCCAAAAGATTGGCATATTCATTGAATTCACATAGTGTATTTCCTAGATTTACTTGGCAAGTTTCCTTTCATTATAGAGGATGTTGAATAGAGGACATTGAGGTTGACGTCAAGAGTGGTATTGAAGGATTCAAGCCAAGGAGGAATTATGGCAATGGAATAGGAGTAGTGGGCACCTATAGCCAACTAAGACAAGTAAAACAAAACAAGATACATGCATAACATACATACATACATACACACTTTTTTTTTAGTGAAATCCATTGAAGAGTATATTGCAAGAATCAGTCTTGAAAGGTGAGACCTCTAGTTACAAGGATCAGAAGATATCATTATATGACAAGAAAGCAGGATACATACATACATAAACACGCGTGTGCATGCATACACACATATCATACAAATATATTGTACACTATGTGTTTGAGGAGAGAGAGAGAGAGAGAGAGAGAGAGAGAGAATATATATAGAATTGATCAAATTTTGAGATGAAGCATTTCGTATCTAAAACAATTATGGAAGAACCGAGAATTTGCATTTTTTGGATATTGATTCGTTTCTTCTTAACACGGTTCACATCCCACCTGTTCTCGAAAGAGCCCATTCCTTCATTAGCTAAACTTCTTACTTTTCCGCTTTCATTCAGACTTGTTTTCCATTCGTACATGATTGACGGAGGCCCTGAGCAATATGTTACTATGTTTCCAACATTATGTCCTCATTTCATTCTCTCCTTTATTACTTATCAAATTTTGGCACTATCTAATCCTTAGTTGCTATGAAAGATGAAGAAAAGAATATGAGAAATTGTTTTACTCAAGTGGTTTCTGCTTTCTTTTGTTCCACTTCGTCACCTTTGGTTGGGTAGTCTTCAATGTTCGGCACTTTTGTTACTGTCCGAGTATCAAATCCACTAATTCGCTCATAATTAAGCCACAACCTAAGGTTCCTGACTACATAATGTTAACCGTTCGTATTTCACTTATTTCGTTGATATGTTTTTAGGTCTTAGTAATGGTTATCTGTTTGTTGGAATCAAAAGATATTTATTTGAAAACCCGTTTTAACAATCATCGTATTTTGAGGGTCCATTTGCTTCTCACAGCAGCTCTGTTCAACCCCCCAAATATCTGGTTTTAATTCGTTACCCGTTCACCTTTTCATTTTCTAATAGAGTTGGCCATCTCCATAGCCTTAATTATACCAATTCATGAGAAGGCGGCCCCCCCCGAGCCACTCCCCTCCTATTGAAAAATAATATTATCTCTCTCTCTCTCTATTTATCTATTCATCTATAGATAGATAGATAGATATATACATATGTATGTGTGTGTGTGTGTGTGTGTGTGTGTGTGTGTGTGTACATATATATGCATATATACATGCATACACATAGACACGCACACGCGTGCACACACACATACACCGAAATCAAAATTGAAAAGACATACGAGGATACTATAAACTTCAAAATGGTATGTAGCGTGGAGACTGCAATGCAACTACAAAAAACCACGACCAAGTCTGTGTCATGGGGTGTGATGGATCAGACTCTTCTTATTCCACATAACAATTAATGTGGATCACATATTGGCTACAATTTTGATGAACTTACATCTACAAAACATATTTCTTGTCCATAGTACTAAAACACATTATGCGGTTCAGATATGGTTGTGATATCGTCACTATGCTTTTGTTTCGAGTTCTTTCCTCTTAAAAATTGTTTTAAATATCTTTACGATTTTGATCCTTAAAAAGTCGATGATGCTTCAAGCATGATGAAGTACTTTCATCCTTTCTTGTATACAAGGATTTGAGTTCCTTCCCTTTGCTTTAGTGTTAGAAATGGTTGTAGTTATAAAGATGCTAGTATCCCTTTTCTAAACTATTAAAGTGCATTAATATATGTTTTAAAAAGCTTCTAAATTGTACTTCATTAAGCTTTACAAAGTGGTTTGTTTAGCTCAACTGATTATTATAAATGCTACTATTTTTGCTTAATCTAGTGTCTTTCTGCTAACTTTAATAGTTAAAAATTGATTTCTTTTTGTGGGGGTTTAAGGTTGGTGATTCGCACTTCATTTTTTTTTTCATGCTTAATAGGCTCCAAGTCAAAAGGCTAGTTTTGGTGTACTATAGTGTGGTCTGAAGTTGTCGGAAGGAGCCGCCTTCATCACCTTTGTCTAGGCGAGCTTGTTGGTGATTGGAGTGACTAAATGCTGCCCCAGTGCCCCAGTTTGCAATCCTTCCTATTCTTCATGCCAGCAGTCGATTGCTCAAATACTTAGAGCCCAATATGTCTAATGGCTTCTCAAGATATTCGTCTACACTAGCCTTTGCGATGTTCTACTTGTTTGGAATGATCTACCTCTCCTTGTCTATTCGCCCTTGCTCACAATGACTGGTGTTTGATATGTCATGCTCGTGACGTGTTGGATGTCAGATAGAAGGTGCTTATCCTGGTCGTCCTAAGTGGATGTAGCTTAGCTTTCTTTTGATTGTTAAAACATGAACTAGTGTTGTTATTACTACTTATTCTTGGTTAGCTCACTGCATTCTTTGCAAGCCTCATGTAAAAATTGGAGAATTGCTTGTTGCCTTCTTTTAAAGGTGCACTATTGGTGCATGGCTTGGTGCTTTGTTCAGGTCGTTATCTTTTTAGGCTGCCTGCTTTGGTGGTTCGAGCAGTTGTTCTATTAGTAAGTGAGAAGTTTGTAAGGCAGTGTAGAGGGCTAGCAAGTGTGCGCCCTGGGGTGCCAACTCAATATGTAATATGTTACTACCCTCATCCAAAATCCAGGGTATAGAGGGACAAGTCCACATACAATATGCATGGATTTCCTTTTAAAAATTCCAATATGCAAGGGAAAAATATGAAAATTTCATGTCCCCCCTCCCATAAAATATAAGATATGTACCTTGAAAAGTATGCAAGATTTTAAGATTTTTACATATTTTTCATAATATGTGAGGCCCAAGGGGGGGGGGTCTTTTGGATGAGGGGGGTAGAACACAAATAAGCCTAAAATATGAAAACCCATCTCCTTTCAAATTAATGTAACTTTTTCATGTGTTACCCAAATTTCAAGGTGTAAGGACATATTTGAAGCTCTTTTAGTGTAGAACATAAGCATGCTAATTTGACTAATTTCTACTCATGGCATATTGTTAAATTCATTTCATACTGAAGATTTTGATAGGGTTTCTTACTAAAGGGAGTTGGTGCCCTAGAGTGTGTACTCTATTGTCTTGTTTAAAAGGTTGCTGCATCTACCTAAGCTCTCTGGTCTGTCTAGTGGTGGTTCTAGGTTTTGAGTTTTGGAGTGGACCTGCTTGTCTTTGTTCCTACTACTCCTAAGCTTTAGTCTTGGACCAAAAGCTTCCTACATAGTTTGGTCACTTTATGGGCTTGTGCGCATTCTCCTACTCGAGCTTCGTTTGGTGCGTTCAATTTGTCTTTTCATCACCTTGTCTTTCGTTTCTGTGGGTTTCTTTGTTTCTTTGTTTTTTGGAGTCTGTCTCAAAGGCTAAAGCGTCTACAAGGGTATAGAGGGACATGCATGATAGTTTTCATCTAGCTTCCTTGTGGTTCCCTACTGAGCATCAGCTACTCTAGTCAATGTTTTGGTTGGGACAGACACTTTGTGCTCGAATTATCTTGGCCCTTCTTTGAAGGTCCTTTCCTTAATTCATTGCCCTGCTACTTTGTCTCTACTTTAATTATCTTTTATTTTTCTTTCCTTTTCTTGTGGTGGTCATTCTTTCGGTCTCTTAGCATTGTCAGGTGATATGCTTGATGAATTTGGTCGATTTCTATGAGTTTTGTCTTAGCATGGTGTTCTATTAAGTTATTGGTACTAGAGGCTTCTCGATTTATTGCTAAGAATAGAAAGGCTCTTAGTTATATATATATGTGTGTGTGTGTGTGTGTATCTAGCTTTGTCTCTTAGGTGATTTGTGTGTGTGTGCATATAAAAGGAATTTAAATAGTGTCTTTACTTTTAATAGCTTGATTTTAAATTTCAATTATCATGGAAGTTTTTTACTTCTATATTTTTGTCAAATTTATATTTTACATTAATTTCTTCTCTCCGATGTTTAAAACTGTTGTAAATTTATGTCTTGTTATCTCAAGACACATGACAAGACAAAATTTGAATAGATGTACATTGACATAATATCTTATGATGTCAATAGTGTTGTATTTAATTGAGACATGGATACCAACTGGGGAGATGTGTTCTAAACCTTCCTACCCAGCATGGCATCTATTGTACTAACAAAATGTTGTGTTGGATGGTGGTAGGCTAGAATCTCTCCCTTAATTAATATGACAATGTTCACAAAAGTGAACGAGTATATTGGGTATCCATATCAGTAGCATTATTTCAATTGACATATAGAATTTTGGACTTTTTTGGAATGACAGTATTACAAAAAGAAATTTACCATTCGATTGAAATATCACATGACCATTTTGAAGCATTGTATTATTATACAAAGTATTGCATAGAATTCGATTTATATTGAATCAATAAGTTGAATTAAAGTTCAACAGTGTAGAAGCATATTGGTTAATAAGACAAATGATTAAAAAAGAAAAATCATAAACAAAGCGTTAAACTAAAACAAATGCACATGTATGTAGTGTTATGGTTAGCATGCCGATTTGATGTCTCTGGGGTATGATACACCTTTACTGGCCCCTTCTCCAACTGCCGAGGCATTCTTAGTCATAATATTGAACCTGTAGTTTCATAAGAAAGTCCAAGATCTTGACTTATATACTTTCAAAAATGACCCTGAATCTCTCTACCTTTACTGGCCCCTTCTCCAACTGCCCAAGCATTCTTAGTCATAATATTAGACTTGTAGTTTCATAAGAAAGTCCAAGATCTTGACTTAGATACTTTCAAAAATGACCCTAAATCTCCTCTACTTTTACTAGCTTAGCTAGTGGTAGAAGAATGGTGCAAGCTATGGCACTTGAATCACACATATAAAAATTATTCAGTCATAAAGCTGGTGCAGATTCAAAATCAACTTAAAGAGTTCATAATCCAAGATGAAAAACAAAAAGATTACAACTCGCCAGTTAATGAAAAGGTCTTTTGAAATCCATAGTGTAAAGGACATCTCTTATACCTATTCAAGGAAAGAAAGACTATTTGGAAACAAATTTCCTTGCCCAGAGGGCACTCGTAGCTTAATAGATGTGGATGATCTCACTCAAGAAGAAAGAGAGATTATTACACAAAGACACCATACTCCGCCACCTCTCAATAGGTCACCACTAAAGCCTAGCAAAATTCCATATGCAAACCCTTATATTCCTGAGAGACAGATGGAAATAAATTTACCATTGGTTAATAACAAAGCATACAAATTTGGTGATTACTCACTCCTAGCACTGAAAAGGAATATGATTTTGATATGCCAAAAGATAAAGATAATAGAAGGAGCACACCAGATATGTCTTTGCTATAGGTGGAAGAGTAGTAGGCTAGGCTTTAAAGTTGCAAAAGGTTGTTGCACTTTTTGCAATAGAAGTAAACTTTGTTGTAATTACAAGGCTAGTAAAGAGATGATTTGGTTGTAGAGGTTTGTGGAAGAACTTGGAAAGAAGCAAGAAAATCGTAGCTTGAGCTAAAGTGCTATTAATCTTGCAAATTACCTAGCCTTCCATTCCAGAACCAAGCATATACAGCTTAGGTATCATTTCATTCAATCAATTTTGGAAGATGGACAATTGAGGTTGGAAAAGATACACACTAGCCAAAAATCCTATAGACATGTTATGAAAGGTGGTAACTAGGGAGAATTGAGTTATTGCTTAATCTCTCTCTCATTCTTTTGTACTATGATGTTTTTCTCTTCAAATTATGTGTCTTTCACATATTTCAGTCTTCAGATTATTACACGATGATCTCATCGCTCCTAATAGTCCATAGTATTTTCATGGTCTAATTGCCATAAATGACACTCTTTCCATTGGAAAACTCATATTATGTGAGGCTTCACCTCTTTCTAACCCTCTTGAAGCATACTCTGCTTTTGTTGCGTGTGTCATGGATTGTTTCTTGCCATGTTTTCCTTGCCCAGCCTTAGTTATGTTGATGCAATCTCTAGTAATGTGGCCTAGTTTGCCACTATCATAACACTTTATTTTGTTATTTGTAAGTGATTTCTACTTGGGAATATACTACTATCTTTGTTGAATTTAATTGTTTTTATACTATCTAGGCTTGGACAAAGAACTTCCACCTTGTTGTGCATTCTTTTAAGGCTTCCCACCTTTTAACACATAGACCTCCCATAGATGGATATTAGCATAATCCATACATGAGATACATTAGCTAAACAGGTCACTTGGGCAAATACTACATTATATAGAAATATAATGAGTATGTCTATAGCTTTGGCATTTGGCTCATCACATGCATATTTTTTTTCTTCATGGAATTCTATGTTGGAGCAAGCACTTTTCCGTCAACAATTGCCCATAATTTTTTTTCACTGATAGATTCATTATTTAGCATTTCTAGATGTGGAAGTTATTCCGATCAAATACTATGGTGTTTGGTACATAAACTTTTATCATTAATGTCATCTTGGTGATGACTCAAGCATTTGGATAAATGTCACTACCCATAAATTTGCTCAAAAGTGCTGATTAAGATGAGCACGATGTAGATGGATATGAGTTGTTCATATTGGTTTAACAAGATTTGGATTTGGAGTGTTGAGAAAAAAGTTATACCCGTTCAAAAATTGATAGCGTTTATGCCAAGAAGTACTCAAATATTCTGTTTGGACATTTGATTTTTGTAAAAAAGGAGAAGGGTGCTCAAATTTGGAATCTCATTCACTTCACAAGCCCATGTTTTTGGAGCATCCAATGGGATTGAATTGATGATTATTTTTTTTTGGGTTTAACCTTCATTCATTTTTCAATTTTGGGATGGCCACTTTTAACTTATGTTAATCAAGGGGGGTGAGAGGAGTTGGAACTAATTAATAGGAATCTCATATTTTTCAATAGAAAAGGGGGACATTCTTGCTTCAAAACAAGGGGGAAGTTGAGACTAGAGAGGGAAGGGTTGTGTAGGGGTAGGAGAGAAAAGGGTTGTGTAGGGGTAGGGGAGGGAAGGATGGAGACAATGGGAGAGCTCATTGAGGAGGATAAGAGATACGAAGTCAACAAGAGAACGGGCATCCAAGTCAATTTTATATATGTAAATGACAAAGTTTTCAACAAAAGCCGACATTACATTTGATGGTATGGTTGAACTTACTATCAAATTTATCATCAATATACTGATGCACATATACTAATGGCCATTGATACCTCCTCCATAACATTTCACCATGATTTCCCCTAAAAAAGCTATCTTTTTCAAAATGCTAGTTGAAAATGTCCCTTTAAAATCATTCTTTTGTAGTTCAAATCAAATCAATTTTATCATGTATATATTATCATTGAATTTACAATAATACATGGTGTCACTTTATCTTATACCTATCTATCCTATAAAATAGTAGTTGAAATAATAACAATGAGATTACTATTGTAACCTTTTTTCTAAATAATTCATAATTTACCTATAAAAATTAGAGTTTATGGTATTGTTACATGATCTTTTCTTGCAACAACTCTTCTTTGACTTTAATTCATGTGGTCCCATGCCTCTTTAGATTCGAAAATAAGAAGAGTTTAATACAATGGATTTCTAGATTTCAAACTTCAAATGAATATAAAATGGTGGTACCCTTTTTGGTACTTCGATGTATGTGTCTATACAACTTAAAGGTGAATGGTCCTATCTGACCTCAAAAAAGAAATCGAGTATGGGTTACAAAGATGGCAACTATTTTCTATAAGATTTCTAAATAGAAATATTAAGGCTTTCATCCTTTTGAGAAAATGGATGAGTAGCTCATATTCTAGAGTGATAGCTTTTATATTTGAGTAGCAAATGAGTATAAGTTGAGACTTTGAGAAAAAATAAAAGTACACTTGCACGTATGAGAATATTCTAGAGTGATAGCTTTTATATTTGAGTAGCAAATGAGTATAAGTTGAGACTTTGAGAAAAAATAAAAGTACACTTGCCCGTATGAGAATCATCATCCTTTAACTTGCCTGCTATCATGTCTACTTGAGTGTTGGAAACTTATTGATGATTTTGAAGTGAAGATAAAATTTATCAAATTTACAATTGCTTGTGAAGATGAGATTGTTTTCTTGAAAACACATTCTAAGCTAGAAAAGCACTCGAAAAGATAGCCAATACTGCAACACACCACTAGAAACAAAGGGATCATCACAAAATCGGCATGTTGTGATTGTTTTGGGGACTTTAAAGCCACATACAAAAATCCTCTTAATATTTCCAAAATATAAGATAAGTAGATATGTGCAAAGTGGTCTGCAATTAGGACCCACAATGCTGTAACCATTAAAATCCTCAAAAGAGCAGTGCTCTCAACCAATACCTTCACCCCCTATAAGCGTTCTTAAATTCATTATGAGCTATGAGCAAGAATATTTCTCAAGTATATAACATTCCCTTAAGTGTTTTCTGACTCAGCTTAAATTTTACAACACTCTAATGATCTATGATTAATAACTCTGGGACTTTGCGTATATAATTAGCACAAATACATGTGATATGTCTATGCATCTTTTGCTAAGTCCTCATCCATACAAGAGCACATGCTGCATACTTACCCTAAGGATACTAAAGCATGAGAGAGGAGAAAGACTACAAGAATATTCAAGTGAACAACATATTCAAGAGGAGAAATACTACAAGCATATTCTAGTGAACAACACCAAGGGCTTGTTGAGATCCCACATTCTTGTTCCTACCAAGTTGAGCTTGAGGCTCCAATTCCTTGGAGAATTGCCTGCAGATTTATTCCAACCAATTCATTTCCATTTAAGCCATCTCTCTAGAGGGCTAGGGATCCATCTTTAGCTAATCGTCCACTACACTAAAATTCCCTAATCTTGCTATCATTACCTCTTCCTTGGCCTGGTCTATACAAGTGCAGCATTATAGCTCTCTGTAGTGGGCCTAAATGAGGATAAAAACCTCTCATCCATTGAGACATGAGCATCTTTTAAGAAACAATAGAAGGAGAGGCACAAAGGAGTAGGGTGAGCAATGGGTAGTGGCAACAGTGGGTGAGCAGAGCTATTGCGAGTGGGGGAGCAAAAGCTATGGCAGGAGGCAGAGAGAGGATCAACTTGTTTGTTGACAACTTCTCGAATGCTAGCCTATTTGAGGTCAACAAGTCAACATACTAATCTTTGTGCACAATTGGTATGATGCCATGTTTCAATTTATTGACACTGGCATCCATAAACGACACTTGTCCTGTGATAAGCACAAGCAAATTTAGGAATTTTTGCATTATCATAGGCCTCCTTTACCACCTCATCCCTGACGTAGTGGTCCAATGATGTGTACCCCCACATGAGCAATCTGTAGTTCCCATCAAGTGCTGTCTGGTGGGCATTTGGTCAGGGATGTGATGAATCGAAAGGTGTTCCAAGATGATCACTAGTAGCCAACAATAGCTAGAGATGCGTGCATGTATATCGAGCAATGTGAGGTCTACCAAAGGTTCGGTAAGACAACCATCCACCATTGAATGCCATACAATCTAGCTCTACCCCTCGAACCATTCCAAAAATCATATTGACAACTCTAGCGCCTCCTACATGTTGAGACCAAGGTCCCCAAGCACATGCAACATTTGATTAGGGACCTTGATATCTTAAATCCCTCCACAAGTTCCAAACCAATATAAATACATTTCAAACCCAATATATGTGGACCCAAGGGATCCGTAGCTATGACTTTAAGACTTATGATCAAAACCCTTAAACCCTTGGTCAAGGGACCATTTATCATAACTCTTAGATTGTAGCTCTAATTACTGAGTTTTAAGAAGAGAAAATGTTAAAAATCTTACTTTTACACAAATATGACCTCTTAGTGTGACTTGAATGAACTCCATGGAGTCAATGGGGCTTTTAGAAAATCATCAATTGTCATGTGAATGGGTTGGTTCTTCTGATCTTTCCAAAGGTCATATCCTAATCCAAAGAGGACTCTCCCCCCAGACTAGGGTGTATCGCCATTTCATCAAGCACCTTCAATCTTTGATGAAGTAGTGTGCCTACTGCATTGGGCATCAAACTCATCATCTATTCTAGCTCTATACACCATTCACAGTCACCACGAGAGGTTGCCTTTCCTGGACCCATTCTAAAACCATGGCATGAACAACTAGCCACTTGTCCCTTCCAAGCAACCAATGTTTTACATTTTCTATCAGATTGCTTATCTGGCAACACTAGTCTAGGCAAAAAATTTGGTGCCTCATCACATCCATTGTCGAAGCATCATCGATAGACTCTATTTCTTCTTCATCCTAAGCAACAATATGCACCATATTTATCTATGGTGCTAGAGCCATTGAAGCTTCATGTTAAATCTTGGATCTTCTCCTTTTGATTTTGATGCTTCTTCAATAGATGACACTTGGACTTCCACTATCCAAGAATAGAGAAATAATAACATATGTTTTATTAAGGCCTTGGCTAGCCATTCTGCATGCTGCCATTGGCAAGACATTGTTGGGGTCAATATGGTTGGCACAGCTAGTCAGATTGAGCTATCAAGGCTAGTGTCAAAGCCATGGCTCTAGTTGCGATTGCAGCCCTAACAGGCTATTGTCACTACTTAAATAACTCATAGTACTTGCATTCTTTACCAAGCGGTTTGAAAAATTGACGTCCTAAATTTTGTCGGGAATTTCTCCAAATCACAGACACCGACTGGATCACCTATGTGGCCTTTTGATACCCACCATGGCCACTCGAAGACTCATCACTTGGGTACCCCCATACGGCTAACTTAGATGCTTAGTCACCTAGAGCCCAGGTCGATTGCAGGTTAACTTGAAGTCAACATTTTGCCTCAGCTTAGCTTCATCCGTGTCCATGTGGATTGGGTACTTAGTAACTAGTATAAATAATCCCAACTTTCAAAGCTGGTTGGGTGGCTAGCTTGTCTTGGATTGTTGACAGGTCTTCTTTGATTTGGAGCTAGCCCCTATTTTTGAGTCAAGGTAGGTGGCGGACGAGGCAGAGGAATTCGAAAGGCTTCTTTGATTGTTAATAAGTAAGGCCTTAAGGGACCTTCTGTTCCTAGTGCTGGTATCCGTGGCCAAGGGCATAATGCATTGATGCCCACCGGTATAATTTCTGTTCCTCTTTCCTTCTCTTTTCTTCTCCCTCCCTTCACTTTCCCTCTTTTCTTCTCCTTCCCTTCTCTTTCCTTCCCTTCTCAATTTCTGCATTGTTCCTTTCATGTTAATTAATTCCAAGCTTTTCACATAATTTATTTTGTTAATTCAACACATATTAATTCAAGTTTTGTTTTTATATTTTATTTATGTCCCATAAATGTAATAGCTATGTCTAGTCACGCTCATCAGGATCAAAGAGTAGTAAGAGATCCATGTACTCATGGCTCTCATAGATGAATCTAGCCTAGTTGAATGAGTTTGTAGCTAGCATGAGCCTGGATTAGGTAGATATACTTGAGTGGGACCTCCAGTCTAGAAAGAGTAAGAAAAGTAGCACGAACCTGCTTGCTAAAGAGAGATGGTTCACACATTGGGAGTAGTGGGAGGTTCAAAACTAGGCAATTGATTGCAAGTATTTGTGCTACGTACTTCTTTTGTATTTCTTAGTTTCATTTGAATATATTGTTTTGCTCATAGAAATTCATCTAATGCTTTTTATTTGGGTTCACAACAAGAAATCGCGGATCGGGCGAACTTTGGCAAAGGATGGAATGGACTACATGGAGCCTTGCCACATATGCTCTTTTCCAGAAGCTAGAGAGGGATGAAACCACAATCGATTGGATTACAGCTGCAGGCCCAGTGTAAGTCCTTGATACTCCTTCGTCTAAATCATCTTCCTTTCCATTTTAAAAATAAAACTTTAGTAATCTTTTCTACATTGTTACATGCAACATTTTAGGGCACAAGTGGACCGCGATGAGGGCGATGAAGATGAGGAGGGTAGGATGAGGAGGACAATTAGTAGATTTATTGCTTAGTATATCTATGATCTTGTACATAGCCATCTTTTGGCCATTTTGCCATCTTGTACATAGCTATGTTGTGGCCATCTTGTATTCTTTTTTGTACCAATTGGAGTGAATATATCAGGCTGAAAGAGAGGTTTGGGTACAAAAGTGGCTTTATTGTTGTAGCAGACATGACCATACTTATGATGGATTCTACATTTTTTTCTACATTCTTTCTCCACATGGTTGTTAAAAGTACAAAAAGTGCATCTTTCTCAAGAAATGCTTTGTGAATAGTTTTTTTTTGCTAAAAAATACATTCCTCTCTCTCTCTCTCTAGGAGAGATGCCTCTATGTCATCCAATGTGAGGTTGTCAGTGTCTCTACTCAATATGACAGAGAGAGAGAATGATGTCCTTAGCCTCATCATCATTAAGTATATGCTTATGAACGGCTAATTGATGGTGTATACTTTTATACTTGTTGAGATGACTGGTGAGTTCTTCATACGGCTTGTATAAAGTCATAATCAGAGTTTGACTTTAAAATGGCATGAATTCATGCCAAACACCTTGTTTAGATCCTCCCATGCATCTTTCGCATTGAGAATTCCATCTATATAATGTATTCACCCATTTCAATCATTTCCAAGTGCAACAAAAATATACCCAAGTGCTTTCTCATTGTTTGTCTCCCATTCACCTCTAGGAGTCGGTGTATCTAGGCCCTTGAGAAGACTCCATAAGTTCTTTTGCATGAGTAAATAGATCACCTCAGACAACTAGATCTAGAATCCAAGACTGATAAGCTTGTCAAAAATGTCACGAGATGCCATTTAACTTAATGGAAAGGTCTTACATAACTTATATTGGATGTCCCATAGTGCCTAACTTCATACAATATTGATGCATGCATATCAGCGTGCAAATGATGACCATCTTAAAAAAAAAGAAGACTATAATAGCATAGTCAACCTTTTGATTGACTTGATAAAATAAACATTAAATCAAAGAGGCCTTAAGGAAAGAATTTTGTCATGTGTATGAAACAGGGCAAAAGAAATTCTACAAAAAATAGAAGAACAAAGTCGTCATTACCATCGTGGGTTGGTTAGTTGCATCAAGTATCCAAATCTATTTTGTTGCTTAAACATAGCCTTTTGACTCTCAACACAGGTGAATGTAGAAGGAGCTATATCAATAGAGAACTCCCACCTAGAGAAATGTAATGAACAATAGAAGAGAACATATACATTAATGCTGA
Source organism: Dipteris shenzhenensis (assembly GCF_047967505.1). Lineage (NCBI taxonomy): Eukaryota > Viridiplantae > Streptophyta > Polypodiopsida > Gleicheniales > Dipteridaceae > Dipteris > Dipteris shenzhenensis. The sequence goes on along the minus strand of NC_141607.1, from coordinate 34,494,528 downwards.
GACAAAGACAATGTAATAGTCTACAAAAGAATAGCTCTTGGTTATCGTATTTAGTACGCCAGGCTTTTAGCAATTATTATGACTAGAAGATGGAAATAGAATGGCATCATGAGAATAAACATTGTTCAACTCTTTCAAAGTGATGATGAGTGTTAACAGATTGGTTAACAATATGCCACCACTGGGTAGTGATGTGATTTGATGGACAGCGGCAAGTCCATAGAGCCAGGATTGTGTCTTGGAGCTAGATGGCCCAAGAGGATGGTAAAAGATTGAGAAGAGAGAGTGGTATAAAGAGATTAGGGTTGGCCCTCCCTTCAAAAGGTGACTTGTATAAGAGGCCAAATGGTTGACTTTGGTCTTCATTGTTGTATGCACAAGTTTGGAATACAAGCTCCCTCTTCTCTTCAAGAGTGTCTTTGGGTGTTCTCTTGTTTCCTTTGTAGTACCTTTGTGTTTACCACTCCATCCCCCTTCACTCTCCTCTTTCCTTCTCCTTCTCCCTCCCTTCTTCCCTCCCTTATCCCTTCTACCCCTTCCCTCTTTCTCTCATGGAAACACATTGCAACAATCCGGGAGCCGCTTGAGTGACACATGTGGATGGCGCGTGCCTTACATTGCTCTCATAAGGAGTAGCTTGGAGTGGAGGCTCCATTGGCATTCCTTCAAGATCCCCACAACACGTGAGTCACCGTTGAGACTACACATTTTTGGCATCGTTGTCGACCAGCTCACTCATATCTAAGCCTTTAGGTCCATTAGCCTCCTTCTTGATTGACTCTACACTTGAGGACCTAACCAATGGAGCTATTTCTGAGGGATTCGAGGCCTTGTCCGAATTCACCTTATCCATCATGTTGTCACATATACAGATGGCCACCTTGCTGCATAAATCAAAGGAGGTAGGGTTCATCACCATGAGGGAGTTTCTATCAACTTGAAATACTAAAAAGCATCAAAGACAAGCTTCAAATGCTCTCAAATGACTTTCCTGCAAGAAAAAATAGTTTTCCATCCTCACTCTCACTTTCTCCCTCTCTTTTCTCCTACAACTCCACTAACAAGCTCCAAGTTAAGCTTGAAGACTTGTGCAATGGGAATATATCGAAGGAAGACAAGTACAAATGCAAAAGCATACCTTTTCTCCCCGACAATGGTGCCAAAAATGTTGTGGGGCTCGAGAGTGACTCACATGTCGTGGGGATGTTAAAGATATGCCGACGGAGTCTTCACTCCTAGCTACTCCTTGTGGGAGCAATGCATAGCACGAGTCGTTCCCAAGTGTCACTCGAGCGGCCTTCAGATTGTTGCAATCTGTCTCCATGCGAGAACGGGGGAAGGGGAAGAGGGGAGAAGAGAGGGAAGAAGGGAAGGAGAGGGAGAAGGGATGAGGAAGAAGAAGAGAAGAGAAGAGTGAAGGGGGATGGAGTGGCAGACACAAGGGCACTATGAAGGAAACAAGAGAATACCCAAAACACTCTCTTGGAGGAGAAGAGGGAGCTTGTATTCAACTTGTGCAAACAATAATGAAGACCAAACTCAACCATTTGGCCTTTTATACAAGTCACCTTTTGAAGGGAGGTCCAACCCTTTTCCTTTTTAGCACTGTCCCTCTCTTTACAACCAAAGGCTCTTGGGCCCGTAGGGTGCCAAGGCATATTACTATTCTTTCCATCTCTTCCTACTTGAGGAAATAGCACTTGTGTTAACCATATTAAAGCGCTTAGGACAAACCTGGAATTAGAAGGTGGTCCTAACTAGTTCCTTAATAGCGCTTGTGTTAGTCTCGCACCTCCTAGGCTTAGGTGATTTGGGGCTCAAACTCCCTGAGTGCCCTCACGCCTTAACCCATTTGGGGCTCGAACCCCGTGAATGCAGCTCAAAACCTAGAGTGGCAAGGCTTAACTTCTACGAGAGACCCCACGACAACCCTGCACGTTGCCTGGAATCCTTTGCTTTGAAATATTTGGGAATCAAACTCCCTGACTTTGAGCTGTACTACTGTGCCTGGAATCCTTGAATCCTTGGACTTTGGAGTGGACTTTGGGTATTTGGGGATCAAACTCCTTGAGTTTGAGCTATACTCCTTCCGTGTGCACATTACTTGTAATCATTGCAAACGGCCCTAGATCGAGGACAGGAGTACCACACAAAAGCTGAGGAGCTCGAGCTATCAGTCACCAAGCTCAAGGATGAGCTCACCGCAAGCAAATTCCTGGTCCAAATGCTCATGGACATGCCGGACAAAGCAGGGTCTGGCCTTCGAATGGCAATAGAGCAAAAGGCACAAGCAAAGACACAACACACACGGACTCAGGAAGGCTACAAACGTCCAATCGAGACATTACAGGATCTCTTGGCACAGGAACGGGCACTGACCATGTCCCTGCAAGAATAGAACGGGCAGCTACGTACCCCCGGCCACCCAAAAGACTCAGGGTTGGAAGATCCTGAGCAACAGGAATTTCAGATGTATAGGAAGGCCTCTGTACAATTAGCCACCTACACACTAGCCCCACGCACTATCCCCCAAACACTCCAAATGAACTTCAACGCCCTCCGTGCACAAAATCTCATTTTGCACCTCGACCTCACTGCCCCACTCCCTCCTAATGCCCTCCAAACCATTCTCCATCGTAATCCCGATCAATGCTGTCCCATTCTCACCATGTCTTATTTCTCATTAGACCTTCAGCCATCTAGCCTCTCTCTCCTTCGCCCCTCCAGCAAGCCACCCAACCCCTCCCCCCCTTCCTCGCACAAATCTGCCTTAGTACTCTTCCAATGCCTCTAACACCACCACCGCACAGCACGGGACCTCCCCATCCATTCCATCTACTACTTTGATCGACCTCCCAAAAGCCCTCAATACACTGCTTAAGGCAGCCAATTTTGTACATACTCCCACCGATACAACCAGCGGAGAAGGAACCAATGCTGATTGAAGATGATGAGGTTCCTCAACTCCTCCCTCCTTCCTGCTCGAAAATGTACAGTGGAGACTCAACCTCCAATTGTTCCAAGAACTGCCGGATAGTGCCCTCATGCACCATTGGAAGCGGCAGCTCGAAGGCTCCCCCTCTATGAAATCCTATAGATGCACTCAAGCAGTTCATCACCCAGTCCTTCAACGATTGGCAACGTTCCCATCCAAAGCGCACACAAGGAGGTTATCACCTCACCATCGATGCTCCACTTCCCTTGACCGATGCTAACACCAGTCTATAGCCTCGCTGGTACATTCCCTTCCTTAAAAAGGAGAAATTTTGGATTACTCCCGCAGTGCCGATGTGATCCATCCCTTGTACATGCCCATGGAATGTCGATGGACTTGGGCCGAATTCCGCGAGCTCCAGCAACGGGACCCCAACATGTTGTACAATTTTCCCAAATACAACTTCCTAAAAGAGATTATGCAAGAGGGATTTTGCTTCCACCTCCAGTCCTTCAATGACACGTACGGCTCGGTACCTGATCTAGCCATCGTTGGAACGGTCCACTTCAACTGCCTTCTCCTCTTACTCCTCTGTGATCTCACCGCCCACAGTCGGCCCATTGACGACCGCCTCCACAATCTGACCAATCATATTGTCTTCAACCCCGATATTGGTCCCACTCAATTTCAGGACCTCTGCCTCTACCTCCACGTCCGCAATCTCTACGACCACCACATCCGCACGTACAAAGACATGCACGCCACCCATTTTTAAAAGTTTCACTCGTACTTGACTCGGCTCACTCCAAGCCAATTGGACCACTACATAGTCCTCCAGACGGTCCTCTCCACACACCTCCTCCAATGCGGCTGCGGCTCAGCAACAACAGGAAGGGGGGCATGCTAACATCCATAGAGTATAGTTGCAGAGTTGCAGAATGCAGTGTAACCAGTGATTAGAGGTGATTAGGCTTCATGATTTACTTCAACGGTTGCTGCCATGGAAGGAGTACACTGCAAGCTCAGGGAGTTTGAGCCTCAAATATCTCAAACGAGCACAAGTTCGAGTTGCAAATTGCCTCAAATACATCAAGGATTTATTTTCCTCATGGGGGTCAAGCCGCAAGTAGCTCAAGATCGACCTCGCCATTCCAAGTTTTGAGCCTCACATAGGGGGTTTGAGCCCCAAATAGTTTCGGCCTCGGAGGCTCAATTGAGGCTAACACAACCACTATTTAGCGCTCTTATATGGTCAATGCAAGTGCTATTTCCGACACACAAGAGTGGAACAGGAGGAGAGAGATGGAAAGGATAGCAAAGATGCCTTGGCACCCTACAGGTTTCAAGAGTCTTTTAAATGTAAAGAAAGAGAGAGTGCTAAAAGGAAAAGGATTGGCCCTCCCTTTAAAAGGTGACATGTATAAAAGACCAAAAGGTTGACTTTGGTCTTCATTGTTGTATGCACAAGTTTGGAATACAAGCTCCCTCTTCTCTTCAAGAGTGTCTTTGGGTGTTCTCTTGTCTCCTTCATAGTGCCTTTGTGTTTGCCACTCCATCCCCCTTAACTCTCTCCTTCCCTTCTCCTTCTCGCTCCCTTCGCCCCTCTCTTCTCCCCTCTCCCCTTCCCTCTTTCTCTCGTGGAAACACACAACAACAATCCGAAAGCCGCTTGCATGACATAAGCGGGATGGCTCATGCTTGCATTGCTCTCACAAGGAAGTAGCTTGGAGCAGAGGCTCCAAGGGCATTCCTTCAAGATCCCCAAGACACGTGAGTCGTCGTCGAGACTACACACTTTGATTATCCACCACTGACTCATGAACCTTACTGAAAACTTCTCAAGATCCACAATCCCTGAACCTCCTATCTCTTTGGGCAGCATGCAAAATTGCCATCTTACTTTGGCCATTTTGCGGTGGTCTACGTCCCCCCCCACAAGAAAGATTGTAAAAGCTATTAATCTTCCGTAGACTCTTTTTAGTCGGTGCCTTACTGGAAAGGCAGTTACGCACTCTCAATTATGTGCGACAACCCTTTGCCTCATTTTTTCACATAAATTAAGCCCCATATCTCAAGTCTATGATATTCCCTTGGTCTCTCCCCAATTTTATAATATGTTCAAACCTCTAGGAGGACAAGTGGAGGGTTGGCACAAGGAATCTTGCCACCTCATCCTACTTTCCCTATTATTTAACTTGCTCTCTTGGACCTTCTATACCTCCCCCACATGAGCCTATCCTATATGGAGGGAATAACCCAATATAATATCCATCTCCACCTATTTCATATAGAGTGGACAAGGACGAAGGGTTAAGTATTCCATATTTGACTTTCATTGTGATACAATTAAGGATGCAACATCCCACAAATATAAAGTGACAAATAATGAAGTGCATAGATACAAATAAGGATGTACAAAAGTAATGAAAAATGGACATATAGATGCATGAAGAGAAAGCGAGTCAAGGTAGATCTAGAAAAGCAACCAAAGAGAATAAGAGAAATGAATGAAGATGTTATGCTAAAAGCAATGCAACTTACATATTGTAAGTGTAGATGTATATGCTCCATTAACTTACATGACATCAAGGGGTGTAGAGAACAAGTGTGACAAAGGAGAGGGAGAAAAAGAAATGAATACCTACTGATGAGACTCTCTTTCTTTCTTCTAAATGAAACGAAAATTCCGAGTTCATGTCAAAAGATAAAGCCAAAGTATTTGCAATAATGCATATCACATTATTACAAGATTATCACATGGCACATATTGGGATTTGGCTAATAAAGAAAAGGATGGAGTAAAGTTCAACACTCATAGTAACACAAGAAGGCCCAAAACAAGAGCCTCAACTATTGTGGTAACAACAATATGAAAATGCTTTACCTCAATCACATCTATCCGAAATGCATCTTTCTATAGGCTTGACAAAAAAAGAAGTATTTAACTCTATTGGAGAAACATAGAGGCCAACAAGGCATGCTTCGGCATCTTTTCATACTTTGTATACTCTTTGGAAGAAGACCTTTGGGCATGTTAAAATCCCAAAGAGGCAAAAAATAGGATATTGCTTAGATAGGCTATCTAAAGTAAAAATTGCCTTGGAATGTTCTTCATCAACCTTGAACCAAGTGTAGCAAGTTGTTGTAATGGTGATTGCATATGATTGAGACAAGTTTCTAGATCTCTTAAATTCACTTATTTGAAAAGCAAAGAGTTCTTGCTCCAAAAAGAGTTGGAATTCTTCATCTTTATTCCAAACAAAGATTCTACCATTTATGTCACCGACTTGTTAGCTACAGATGCGGTTGGTACACTGCCCATGAATAATAGCTAGATGATAGCTCTCTTTATGTACTCTAGTTAGTGGCTCAGTTAGTATGCCACCTAGGTTAGCTGAGTTTGGTTTGAAACCCACATATAGGGTTCATCTATTCCTTTTGTACTAAGAGAGAGTTCTTTTGGCTTTCATAACTAAGAAGAGGAAAACTATTTTCAGCCTCCACCTTTATGCGTATTCCCCCATTGTGTATGTGAGAAAGCTGCAAGTGAGACTCCTTACCTCTCTCCCACTCTCTTCACATGGTATTAGAGGGGGACGAGCATTTTCCGAGCGTCTGAGCGAAGGAAAAAAAAAGCTTCCAACTATGCAAAAATATGACAAAAATGGATCAGAAGAAAACATAGTTTTACTTAGAAATATGAAAAGTATTATAGGAATGCCTATTTTATACACGAATATTTATGTGAATCTTTGGGAATGGTGAGAACATAATGGGATGGCTTTTGAAGAAACCCACATGTAGAGTAGACTTCTCTATGAAAATTCCCTTATGATCCTTCTTACAACTTTTTACTTAATAGGGGGTGACATTGAAAAACCTCTCTCACCCTATCTTCATGAAACAGTTTCTCCAAAGAAAACTCATTGAAGCAAGCCATCAAGGTAGTTTCGCCAGCGAAACCCCTTTGAACAAGGTCTTTCAAGGTAGTTTTGCTGGCGAAACTACCTTGGACAGCACTTTTAAAAGTGACATAACTTTCACATCCAATGTCCAAATATAGTCATTCAGCCACTCAAATTGATCGAAAAACCCCATTTGAGCACATCTATGGGGTTATATTTTGGAAAACCTTGCATATATAGTATTAAATATTACATGTATTTTATGAGAGTGATATATAAGCCCAAGTTAATACTTATTTACAGTAATTTAAACTTCTATAGAAACATGTCCATAAATATATTGTTATTAATACTATAAAAACACTTGAAAGATATTGCCATATGATATAAATGTGTTTAATAAGTAATTATTTATGTATATATTATTATGTTGAGAGTGATTATGAGGGACGTTTCTTAAATGAATTATTTTTCAATACTTTTTTAAGGTAATAACAAGGGTACAAAGGGATGTCTATGAATAAGAAGATTTATGCTGAGCGCAGATGCAGGTGAGCTTTCTGAAGACCCTACTATGTACAGACACATAGTAGGAAGTTTGATTTATATGACTATTACCAGACCAGATTTGAGCTATGCTGTTGGGTTGGTAAGTCAGTTTATGCAGGCTCCAAGGAAATCGCATTTAGATGCGGCTAGATGCATACTGAGGTATGTGAAGTCCACATTGTAGTATGGACTATTTTATGAGACTGGGGTTTAGATACAGTTGCATGGATACACTGATGCTGATTGGGTTGGTAGTATTTCTGATAGATGATCTACCAATGGATATGTGTTCTCTTTTAGGAGTGCTGCAGTCACTTGGAGCAGCAAGAAACATCCTATAGTAGCCTTGTCGAGCACAAAGGCTGAATACAGGGGTGCAGCAATGGTTGCATGTGAGGTAGCTTGGTTGTATAAGCTACTTTATGATATGCATCAGTCTACAGATGGGCCAGTTGTCATTTATTATGACAACATGAGCAGCATATACTTGGCAAATAAGCCAATGTATCATGGTAGAACAAAGCACATTGAGGTGCATTATCACTATGTGCAAGAGAAGGTTCTAGTAGGTTTTATTGATCTAGTTTATGTCAGCACAGAGGATTAGGTAGCTGATATATTCACAAAGGCATTGGGTGCAGAGAAGCTGCGCAAGTTCAGAGACCTGCTTGGTGTGCAGGGATTGGGATTGAGCTTGAGGGGGAGTGTTGAGATATCGAGCTCCACTCATGATATGCCAGGGTGACCGTTGTGCAATTATGTCACCGACTTGTTAGCGGCGGCAGATGCGGTTGGTACACCGCCCATGAATAATAGCTAGATGACAGCTATCTTTATGTACTCTAGTTAGTGGCTTAGTTAGTATGCCACCTAGGTTAGCTGAGTTTGGTTTGAAACCCACATGTAGGGTTCATCTATTCCTTTTGTCCTAAGAGAGAGTTCTTTTGGCTTTCACAACTAAGAAGAGGAAAACTGTTTTCAGCCTCCACCTTTGTGTGTATTCCCCCATTGTGTATGTGAGAAAGCTGCAAGTGAGACTCCTTACCTCTCTCCCACTCTCTTCACACCAAGATCCCTAGTGGATTATCTTTCTTCTAGGTGTCCATTTGGATGAACTTTGACATGCCGTTTTCTTTTCTAAAGCTCAAATGTACTAAAAAGTCTATCCAACTCTTAAGAGGCAAGAACATTTGAAGACCTTAGGACTATAACCTCTATAATTCTCTTGCAAATTGTCCTTAAAGATTCTCACTCTCTATTTGGCTCTAGAAGGAATCACATGCAGCATCCCTATTACACAATCTAACTTCATTGTAGGAATTCCCACATAAAATGAACATAAACCAATAGTACTTAGAGATTGGTATACCACATTGTAGCCACAAACCCACGTGAAGTCCATGCACCATTTAGTTGCCACAAGCCAAGTAATGACATGAAAGATGCACCACCAAAACTCCACATCATCTATCCAATCATCTTTAAAAAATTCGAACCCTTTCATACCCCCCCCCCTTCTCTCTCTCTCTCTCTCTCTCTCTCTCTCTCTCTCTCTCTCTCTCGCCCCTCCTCCCCCCGCCGCCCCCAATTTTATAAAATGAATATGAAAACTAACTAGCATCATAATTTGGGAGGAAAAAGGTAGCAATAGACACGATTAGCATGGTGGTTGCAACTAGCATGGTGGTGGTTATTTCAACCATTGCACGGGTTGATTGCAAAACAATGTTGTGCCTCTCTCTCTCTCTCTCCCCCCCCCCCAATTTGATAAGATGCAAATGAAAATCACTAGCATAATGATTTGGGAGGAAAAAGAATAGCAACAGACAAAACCAACACTAGCGATCATTGTTTTGGCACTTGTAAGAGAATATTTCCTATCCTCCTTGCCCCCCCTGCCCATCTCTCTCTATCTGTCTATCTTTCTATATGGCTGTGTGTGTGTGTGTGTGTGTGCGTGCATGTGTGTGTGTGTGTGTCTCTCTCTCTCTCTCTCTCTCTCTCTCTCTCTCTCTCTCTCTCGTAGAAGATATTTATATCATAGAGACTTCACTAATACCCAACCACTGATTATATCATGGAGACTTCACAAATGCCCAACCACTGATTATATAATGAAGACTTCACAAATGCCCAATGATTATATCATAGAGACTTCACCAATGCCAATAGATAATGAGAGGGGTAGTTGCCTTATACTTGGAAATTGGAATTCATGCTTTCTAAGATCTCACTCTTATTGAGAGGTCTTAATTTCAAGAGATTTTAAACAAAGTCTCTCACTATTTTCCACAAGCTACAATCATTTAGGAAAAGTTACTTTGATTGAGAATAATATCAAGCTCTAGGTGTAAGCAAATTTAGTTATGCAATGTTATGATGACACAATTCCATTAGGACTAATGCATGACACGATTCCATTCAGACTAATGCATTGGAGGCTAAGTTGCAAAAGCTAGTTGAAAAGCTAGCTCCACAATCCTATAATATCAAATTGGGAGCATCACTATATCTAGGAAATCCCATGTACCTTTCAAGCACTCGAGGAATCTTTTACCTATTATAAGAAATGAGTCTTTTTAGGATTTTGAATGAATTGACTAAGTGCATCAATAGAATAAGATTGTTAAATCAGACAAGTTTCCAATAAGGTATCAATATTTTTGAGGATCTACATCAAGAGACTTATCATGTGCTGTTTATGATACATTTCGTAAGAGTTGGGAGCGGATTGCAATCATGTGATTGAAACTATCAAAGACACTTTGGGATATATTTGCCATATGGAGCATGATGCCATTGTGATCCCTCCGTATTTACATGCTAAGAAAGCTATGGAGTCCTTTAATATTATTCATGTGTATATATGTTATGTACTATCTCCAAAGGTTTCCCAACTCATGAGTATCCTAGATTGCTGGAAGGGGATGATTGTTTAATGAGTTAGTGGCCCATTAGTGGAATCTAGAGCTGCATGCATTAGTAATCAAAATTTGTGAGCTGCATAGTTAAGTGAATGTCTTGAGAGGATCATGCCAACTTGGATGCATGAACCTCATGTCCTATGAGTAGCATGAGAATCATATTAAACAAAGATAAATAGAGCAAAAAGTAGACATATTGAGAGAGCAGAGGTAGTGCATCCCTCACGTAAGAATAGTGCAAGTACGAGCTATTAGCCAAAAGTAGAGGCTGTTGACCTCTCTAGTATGTTCCACCCAAGTTCTCCTAAGTCATCCACAATTTCTAAGGAAGTTCCAAGTCAATTGTCCTTGACTAATATTGTATGTATTCAAGAGGCCTATGAGGGTGTGAATGGTATGGAAGTCCTTGGGAAGGGCAACGGAGAGATAAAGGATAAAGGTCAAGTATTTGAAATTTTGATAGGAGATTTGATCAACTCTACTACATCACTGTGGGAGGATTTTGTTAAGTCTAAATGACCCGTGGGCAAAGGATTTATGGTTGATAAATATGATCAACTGATGAGAGTCCTAAGAGAGACAATCTAGTTGTGATAAAAGGAACTAGTCTATAGATGAGGATCTAGGTGAGCAAGAGGAAGACAATGAAGATGAATGAATAATTAAGAATACAATTGGAGAATTTCAAAATGGTCAATTGTAGTTGATGTGATTGTTCTCCATGCATAGTTGAGACCAAAGAGTAAGCATTAGAAGATTTTTTTGGTGAAGTTATTGATAATGAGAATACACTTCATCAACCAATTAAGTTGAGGCAATTTGTATTGCACTTATAGTAACTTCAAGCATCTCTAGTTAGAGTGGGATTGAATGGAATGTTGCATGATCAATGACTGCTCAAGATGTTGCCATTGACTATACTATGTTCATTGGATTTGAGAATCTAATGTCCACATGAATAGGTTTGAGTGTCATGAAAGGGATGAGGGTAGTAATATAGATAGATAAGAAAATTTTCAACTACCTTGATGATTAATCTTCTAGTTGGTATGATTTCGTTCCATCCAATCATTGCAAGACATGGGAATAATTGAACAGTTTTGTCTTGAATAATTTCAAAGTAGTTGGGTTTAATGAGAGAGTTTGTCATGAATTGGCCAATATGCAATGTAACCTGGTAAATTATTCATAATTATGGCATGAGAATGAAAATTCTAGTAAGAAAGAGACAAGAATTAGCACTCCATTAGGGTCTAGCTCGTCAATAACATGTAAGGTTGCAATAACCATGTACCTTGGATCAAGCCATAACAATTGCTGCTAGCAAGATCATTAGTTGGACAAGAGCTGAAGCTTAAGAGTTCATCACTATATTGACTTCTAGACCTTGGATAATATTTTTGGATCAAGCCCTTGAATCCAAGGCTCTTTGAGTTCACTTCCCACATACACACAAAATGTTAGAAAATGTTCCAACCACAATCATTTAAAATCCCTCTTGAAATGTAGGCCCATACTTTCCCTTGATCCCTTTTTACTTAGTTCGATCCTAACACTCACTCCAAAGTAATAGAATCTCTTTGGCCCAATTGATCTCTCTTGTTGAATCGATGATTGGGATGTGGGGCTCCCTCTGTATTATGACAACCTTCACCCCACTAGAGTTATACGATCACTTCACTTTCTCCATATCCCAAAACCTTCACCCACTAGAGTCTAAATGATCACTTCTATTTCCGCATATGCCCTACTCTAATAAGCCCCACATGTAGTAAGAATGGACTAATATCTTAGATATGGAACAGCTCTTCCTACACGCAGTAGCTTTTTGATGGCCCCCTATAGTCGCTTTTTGGTGAATCTAATGAGCTAGAATGAGTCTAGACTTAGAGCTTCTATTGTGCCCTCTCAGCACTTCGGTTCACCCCTTGGATCTTGAAAGTGATTCTCCAAATGGACCCAGAGTCCCCCATGAGCCCTCTTGGCATTCTAATGACTCCCTCCCTCATCTTAGACTAAACGCTCCAAGAATCGTTTCAAATTTATGGGGTGGATGGTTGTCAAAATGAGTCCCCCTGGAATGCTCTTGGATTGAACAATATAAGAACTTAGCCTTGCCATGTATTTCCTCTTTCATCTACAGAAAGGAGGGCAAGATTGGTGATGGTGTAGATCCGAAGTGCTTGAGATGGAGGATGCCTAATTACGTACAATAAATCATTCTTGAGTCCAAAAGATTGAATGAGGGCTGAATACAACTTGGACAAATGATCCTCATCGAGTTTGAGATTTAAACAATATTTAGTGGATTCAAACTTCATAAGGTTGGCTTTCATATTTAGACCTTCAATGCTTCAACTTGAATGGTTGGACTCAAACTCTAGGTTTGCATGGATTCTCTTCATCCTAAATGCTCGTCGACCCTAGCCCTTAACTAATCATTGTATTTAGACTCTGTGTCTTGCCATTAGATCAACACCTATGCAACTAGGAGTAAGATCCACATGCTAGAGAAGCACTGCCAAATCTCATCATTGAAGATTGAACAATCTTTTGCATGCAGGTATCAGTGCCCTTTGGACCGCATTAAGATCATCTTTAATCTGGTTATTTGTCACATGCTCACACTTTAATCATCTTCAAACACTTGTTTGGGTGGCACTTTTGCCCCAAAATAGTGCTATCTCAACCTTTAAAAAAGTTTCTCGTACCTTTGTCTCCTTAGATCTCTCTCAATGCTAGATATTAAGATAGTTTCAACTAGATCCACATACCTTATCTCAATCATACTCAAAGTCATCAGAAAGAAAAGGTCTCCTTGGACTTCTCCTTTTCTTTTGATTGGCCCTTTTCTTTCTACAATCTCTCACATAATTTCTAGCTCCAAACAATACAAGTATTCATTCTTCTTACCTCCACCACTAGAAGAGTCTTGTCATTGAACTTGTCATCGTCGTCTTTCTTTTTAGTTGTGCTTGCCTTTGCCAAGCTTTCCCTTTCTTCAACCTTTCCCTTTCTTCAACCGTTGCCTTTATTTTTAGTTGGGATTGTCTTTGAAAGGCTTTCCCTAAACTGAACTATTACCAAACTTCCTAAGCCCCTATCAATAAGGTCCTTATCCTTGCCATTTTGTCCATCATAGATTTTTTACTTCTACATCAACATAGCCCCCATCTACTCAAAAGTGTGTGTCGTTGGCCTTTCCAAAGTCATATTACTAATCACCAAGGAATTGAAGCTCATTGGCACCATATTCAACATGAACTAGCCGAACTAGCCTTAGTCCAAGCCTTAGTCCACCTTGTGATCAACTACTGACATTTGATCCGTGACCACTTCGACTTTTGTGAGATAGTCATGCACGGTATCTCCCTCCCCTCTCCCTCCTCACTCCTCATAGTGAACGGATGCATCTAGAGGTTGATAATCCTAATAGGTTCTCATAAATCTCCTTCATGATGTCCCATGCTGCTTTGGAGGTTGATAATCCAAATAGGTTCTCATAAATCTTCTTCACGATGCCCCATGCTGCTTTTGAGGCTATTGCCAACTGAATGTGGGATCATCACATTTTCTTTTGTTCCGATGCAGACCTAGATGAGGTGGAATAGTAGATAGTTTTTGTCGCATCCCAACATGTCCTAGGGATTTAACCTTCCACACCATTTTTGCCACCACGTGGCTTTGCAACTTCACCTTCTACATCGGGAATTATTCCCATCTGGTTTGCCAATCTCTCCAAAGTTTGGGATTGGCATCGTGTAGCTATTGGAATCAAGACCTTGGGAACGACCTAACTCCCAAGGATACAAACTCCACAATCTCTACTTCAAAAAGCTCACTTCTCCAAACCTTGGTCACCTTTCTTCGTGGTTGTAAAGGTACATAACCTTCAAATGTTAGTCGATCTTGAATTCTGCACTTTTACCGAATTGAGGGGTCCAATTTTTCACGCAAAGATCCTCTCTTCTGGGCAGCATGCACTTGTGTGGATCTGCCAAAGGATTCTGATACCTTGTTAGAATAAAAGTGAAGGTTTGCTTGCTCTAGTCAACACCGCTACTACAATGGAAGAATATGCCCAGGAATCACACAATGCATAGATGAAATCTTACTAAGTGCACATGTGTATTGCTGAAGTACGCGCCCAGTACCAAAAGAAGATGTCATAAATGTTCCAAGAATAGGTGGAACCAAATACAAAACATACGCTCACTAAAGTATAATGTGGATAGCACAAAGCTGCTCCAATTGTGACCTTGAAGTAGGCAACCTTCCAGATCCTTCTGCTGCACTAGCTGCTCCTGCTGCATGGCCTTCCTACTGCATGGCCTTCGGATAGGCTTGAGTGGTGCTTGGATTCTTGGTGCTGATTGCAGATCCATTAGACCTCCCTGCTGCTTTTCTAGGGGAAGATCTGCAGCATATGTGAGGCACTCCTTCAATGCATAGGCCCCCAATTTGGGCCCCCATTTATAGGGAGAATGCCCCTCAGATGCGGCTGACCATCTAGCACCCGACTAGCCAGCCCTACTGCTGTCTGGTCTGCCAACCCTGACACATGGAAAAATTATATTAGCCTGCCTCTTGCCAACCAGCCCAGCTAGGTCCGACCAGATCCTGTACCCACTGAATATACCTGCCTCCAGCCTGTAGCGGCTGCCTATAAATAAGCCCTGCCCTATGTGCTGCCCTTGCAAGGCCTGCTCCTACCAGCAATATTTCCAGGCCTTATGCTGCTACAAGAAGCCCTTGCATGCAGCCACATGTCCTGGCCACATGGCATCCTGCATGTTGCCCATGTGGTAGCCCTACTTTGGCTGGTTGTGCAAAGGAGTCTGGGAATTCTATAGAGAAGGCTGAGCACTATGACAGGCCAGAGGGTGAGACATGTTACATGCTCCAGATTATAAGAAGAAGACCTGGAGCTACATCCTGACACTGCCATGATTCTGGGCCAGAACATATCTCTGAGTTCCTTCAAAGCAGGCAAATGCCATACAAGTGCAGATGGAAGTTCTGCTTAATGCTCTAATGTGTAGAAAAATTGAGAATATTACTGCATCCTAAGAATAGGCTTCTTGATCTCCAGGGTGGAATCCTCTTCTGTCAAGAACTTGGCTGGCTCCATTCAGCATCCCCATGCTGCCTCCTCATCTTGATTTCAAGAGTTGCCACAATTTAGGATCATGGAAAACCAGGAATATGTGAATGTGCAGCAAGTAAGAGAAGTGATTGTCACTCCAATATTCTTATCCAAGCCTTACCTCACTGAACTCATTTTTACACTCTTTCATGAAATAACCAAGACTGAATTGTTTGGAACACCAGAAGAATGCAGGTCATGTCTTTCAAGTGAGAAATCAGTAGTAAGCTATTTTACAAAGCAGATACCATCTATGTGTAAGCTTCCAGAAGGCCTAAGAACACAGTAAAATGAGAGGAACACATAAAAAGTGAGGTATCACAAAAAGGTTGGACAGCCATGGACATAAAGCAAGCAAGTTGCAAAATTAGGCTTGTAACAAAAATTCTTCTTTACTAAGAGTTATCCCAAATTACATGATTCTGTGAAACACATTTCATAGTCGTCATATGTAGATCTACAAGTTATAACTTGCAATGTTCTACCAACTGACCTACCCAGATTAATTGATATATCCAGAAGAGAAAAAATCATCCAAAAATCTATTAGTAATCTGAACAGCGGAGGGTGAAAGTTTCAAACTCATAAACCCATACCTAAACATGCAAAATCGAAGTCACAGAGTTCAAGAACTTTGATAATCGTAAACCGCCTTTAACAAGAAAAAAGTGCAGCACAATAGGGAAAGATAATGAAATGTTTCTGGAAAAGATAAGAAAACAGTCCTACAACAGTAACATTTGCAAATGAGTAGCATTTAGAATGAATGAAAAGAGAACGAAAGGGTAGGAGAAAATTGCTGTTATCACCTAAAAATCTTCAATACATCAAGAATATTAACACTTGGATGCTCAACTCATTCCAAAATGTGCTGACATTTGAACCTACTTACTGCAATTTCACCATTTGTATTGGCTAGCTGATCTTCACAGGCAGCAGCATTCCATCTACTTGCCTAGACATAATTGGATTCAACATGCATAGGATATAAACAGAAGCTTTCTACGACACTTGATATTTTCCAAAACACAAAAATGATTTTCACAGGGTTCATATAGACATGGCACTGATAACTTTGGAAACTCGATCTCTTGAACCTCCCAAGTTGAAATTTTACACCATGTTGAACACTATCATAAATCTGCAAATTTAAATTTCACGGAAGGAAATTGATAACCGTAAAGCTGGAAGATAATCATTGAGGAAGCATTTCTGACATGAATGCCTTCCATTGATGCTCAGTTATTGTATGTACAGCTATCAAAATTGGATGCAAGAGACAATACATTGTGACTTTGGACTTGCAAAGGAGTCTCTCCTTGTGATGCAGTACATGATAGAGATGGCTCAACATGAGACTCTGAAATATTTCCTTCAAAATGCATCATTCCCTCATTCTCTGAAGGCGCTAGCTGACGACCAAGCAAACTTCCCATCAATGCTTGCTGAAGGAAAAATTGACAAAAATTAGCATTTCCCCTAATAGTAACAATTGTTGATAGAGAATGTCACATCAACGAAGTGCCCATAAAACATCCACACAGAGGTTCTTGGATTAAAGACCATATCCTACTATTATGCTCTTAAAACGTTATTTTCATAATGTGTGCAAACCTGGCTAAGTGGAACTTGAATGGCTGCCGAAGGTGCCATAGATGTAGCATTCATAATCTGATATGCAGTTTGCCAGCTTGATGCTGAGGGCAAATCGCTAGGCTCATAATTGCCAGATATTTTTTGGCCAATGTGATCCTCTTCAACCTTCATTGACATCGAGGGATAACTTCGATTTCTGGAATCCACACTCACCTTTTTGTCCTTAGCTTGAATGTACTGTTGGTCGAATTGATACAATTGTCCAGGTCTGAAATGTGACAAGCCTTGTGCAGCTGCATGATCAGATTGTGAAGTAAGCTGCATTTCTGTAGCCTGAGACAATGATGTTGGGTAATATGAGGAGCTAGGAGAACATTCTGCTGTGTTTTGTGACTCCCTGGATCCAAAAAGCAAGGAAAAATAAGATTTCTAAGTCTCAAACTCATATCATATATTCCTTCTATCTTTTTGCCACAATACCATCCTACTGGAAAAACCAAAAGGCTAGAAGAGTAAAGCATAGGCTAAACATGAATGAGAGGGAAAGGAGAATGATATCAAGTGTAGATTGTAGAACTTTGATCATTCTGAGAAAACAATGCTTTCATATACAGATTCTTTCACTGTTTCCTATTTCATGCATAAAACAACCTTAAAGAAAGAATGGAGCCTGGATGTTCTGAGACGTTTTGAACATTTGCTTGAGAATCTCTCAGAGTCAACCAGTGAATTAGATGTTGTGGAGCTTGCGGAACCATGCTTCCAGCTTGTTGTGCATGCATTGCATAAAGCTGCAGGAGTGAAAACAAATATTGTAACACTGCAACCACATCATAATGCAGTCCTGAATTCACAAATATCGTGTACAAAATATTTCTAATCCTCCAGCACATGAAATGGAAAAGGTGTATGTACACTCTTTACTTTTCTTCCTCAAAGACGGGGGCTACAATGCAATGTTTGAAAACAGTCATCCAGTAAATATGAACCTTCATCCTCATAAAAGGAGGACTAAAAGATACTTACATGTGCTCGAGCCGAATTAAAGGAAGCTAAGTGATTGCTCTCCATGGCTTGCTGAACTCAAGAATATTTGAAATAAATTAGGAACCTTAGGGATTCTAAGCATATACAACTCATTCGAATACGATTGAATTTCATTTTAGATTTTTCACCTTGAGCATCCGTATTTTATCTAGTAGATTTTGCAAATGTTGTTCCCAAGTCTCGGCTTGCTGTATAGAATTCACAGACTTAAAATCACCTTCATAAGCCCTGGAAGAACATGTTACTCAGAATTGGTCATGCTAAGAAAACTCGTTATCACAGGAAAATATTTCTTCCAAGTCTGTAACATGTCACAACATGCAGATACATACAAAGCTGATACCTCTACCCTTATTTCTTGCGATTGAATATATCGCAAAAAACATGTCAGCAATATGGATTCAACATGAAACAAATATCTTAGCCCTTATAGGAAGTTTTTTTGTCAAAATTTTGAAGTACCAATAAATGCAAAATGGTGTATACATCACAGTTCATCATTCATAACTTCATATGATGAAGTCAAATTTGTTGCCAAAGTCACTGATTTGTATGTGCATATATTCTGAAATCAAGGCCATGCTCACAGAAGCCTAGAACATACTGGTACATCAGTAGTGTGAAGGAAAATAAGGCCACTTTTTCATATCTTAACCTTATTTACAGAAAGTTGATGGCTGTTTGTAAGAAAACGGTATTCAATCATTCTGAAAGATGCATTAAATGGTATCGGATTACCTCTCCATCCCCCCTTTCCCTCTCCCCCTCCGATGCCCATCTCTCTCTCTCTCTCTCTCTCTCTCTCTCTCTCTCTCTCTCTCTCTCTCTACAGGCCCCCGGGGCTCCCTACACACCCATACCTCCCACTCCCACTCCACACCTACCCTCACTGTCACTCAATGTCTTCACACACACACACACACACACACACACACACACACACACACAAATCTCACTCCTCACGCTCACCAGATACTTACTTTCTTGCTCACACCCATACTCTTCACCCTCACACTCACACACATTCACATTCATTCACACTCACTCATACACACAATCTCACTTGCACTTGCAGTCACTCTCAATCTCACTTCACACACACTCAGTGGTGGAGGTGGGAGGGGGAGGGGGAGGGAGGAGGGGGAGGGGGAGGTGGAGAGGGGAGGTGGAGATGGAGGGACTCACATAGGAGTGAAATATTCAAGCAGGAGATGGTTGTACAGTTGGATACAAAGGCAAATAAAATTGCATTCAGTCTGAGATTAAGGAGCACGAAGCCAAGTGCAGCAATGCACTGAGGATCAGGATAGGAGACCTTCTGGAGGCTGGTTCAATGATGAGGGTACATATTTGGAAACTGTAGCACACATCAAAGCAGACACCTCTAGTATTGAATGGCCAGAAAACGACAAAAATGGGACATAATCCACAACTAATATTCACGACTGCAGTGCATGCTATAATTATATTTAGCACACAGGATACACTAATCAAGCTTAATTGCCAATCTTACAAGCTGAAAGGCATAGATAGCTGAAGAACTCACACGAGCTCAACTAAACCAAAAGGCAATAAAATTAGCCAAGGTCAGGGCTGCTAGGAAGGATGGAAAATGGAAAATATATTGGGAGGGCGTGGCCCTCATCAAGCCGTTTTAATCCAAACCAAAAGCCCCTCAGTCTTGAACTGATGTACTACCGTGCATTGTCTGAATTTCAGCCTACAATGACAAATTTTATACTAATTCAAAGTCGCTTTATGCCCTCCTTGGGAGCTGCCTTGTGCCCTCTCTGAACAGATGTATTGGCTGGGGTTTGCTGTCCCATAGAACTGTTGGTCTCCTGTGGACATTAAGATCTCTCTCTTTGAGAGACATTTATAGAAGCCTTTAGGCATGATTTCAGATAGAAATGGCAGAAAGGGTATACCTGTGACAGGCTAGGAAAGAAAACTGGAAATCAATTGGGGAATCGAGTAAAATACTTTCATATGCAGCTGTACACGTTTTAGGTCTATAAATAATTATTTTTCACCTAGGTTCTTCAAAAGTAATTTTTCATGGTATTTCCACCGCATAGCTTTATCATGCGCCAGGAAAAGTGGTCCCTGGTCCAAGACTTCAGGCTGGAATTCCAGCAAAGTTCAGGTGGAAGGTGAGGATCCCCTTGCAGGTCAAGCACAAACTTGTTTTGACCTTAATTTGTTGTTACACTTTGCGAGGCTAAGTTGGCAGCAGTAGGACATTGAATAGCTCCAAATTCTGAGCAGGTAGAAATGAACTCCTATGCTGCCCAGAAAAGTAAGATGTAGAGATATCTCAGGAATGGACAAAGTTTCCCATGTGCCATGAAAATTTCAGGAATCTTGAATGTGGATGTGCCATACATCATCTATATGTCTGTAGGTTCTCCACAATACTACTTCCAAAACCCAGTTCTCTGAGTTCTGGTTTGACATCATGAATGGAACAGTGATTTGGTGCGTGTCTCTACATTTCTGTATCCTACAAGTAATCTCTGCAAGAGATTTCAGCCTTCAAAGGACAAGGGAAGAAGGAAATATACGTTGTATGCAAGCATCTCCAGAACTGCTAGAGATGCATAAAAGCACTTCAAAAAAATTGGATTATAGGATGCAAAAGTTCCTTGCTGTAAGAGAGATGAAAAAGATGATTCCTATTCAGTGGTTGGTTTAGGAAAGAATGTAATCAGAATAAATGCAGGCAGCAAAAGGCATAAGAATGCCCTAAATTAGATTACTGCTCAGGATTTCGTTGAACTACTGTACCATCAGTTGTTTGAGCACATCCATAGCGCTGAGTCTAGCTGAATACCAAGGCATGGAACAGATCCAGCTCAGTGTGGGCTGTTAATCTATTTGAACCAACACTCTCTGTAGTGGAATGGAGGAGGAAGAGGGGGTGGCGCATTGGCTGAAGATAGGATGAGACTTGAGCATGTTCGTAGGAGCCGTCCAAACCAATGTGCAGCATATAATGTCATCATCAAGGCTAGGGTCACTCGGCAGTTCAAGGGTTGCAGCAAGGGTCACTCGGCGCTTCAAGGGCTGCTATAAAGCAAGGCAGCAGGCCCAGCCTGCAGTAAGGTGATGTAGTTTGTCAAGGTAAAAAGGCTCAGTCCACAATAGACCAGCGTTCACTCTCTTTACATAAATCAAGAGCATTTAGAGCACCCTATACGCAGCAATGGTAAGCTGCCCTCAGTTTATGCAGCTTTTGATAAATCTATGGCTGTGCAGACTCATTGTATCAATTATTAATCTGGGCACGAATGTGGATTTTAAAGCTGCTGTCATGAATGGTTCAGCATGTGTTCGTCTAATGATGCCTGTATAGAGCACACACGTAACAGATAAACCAACCCTTGGTTCTGTCTTAGATCCTGGAAACTTCAAGAATGTGGGATGGCATATCAGGCGTCAAAAGACAAATGATGTAATGCCACCTGGATAACATTGATCAAGGTACTTGATGGATTCAACTGGATGAAATACTGTAGATCCTGCATGTGGATACATTTGTTATTTCTTCAAGTAAGAGGGAGGGCCCCAGCAGTAAACATGTCACATATGTGGGACAAGGTATGCACGTAGAGATTGAGAGGTTGTGATTTCCTATTTTTGTACTTGGCCTTAGTTCTAAGAGATCTTCAGACGGTGGAATTTTGAAGAGCTTTCATAATTTTTGTTTTGGTTTCGTAAGGCATTGCTCCATGGGGACTAGCATCTGCCGGCCACCCCTGTGCCACCTCTTGGTCTCTTCTCACCAATTTACATCTTTAATCTTGAAAAGGTTAGATGGTCTATTTATTATCCAAAGCTGCAGAGTGAATCTGATAATGATGCATTAAAGTTTGCAGCGCTGGCCAAGAGCTCTGAAGTCTACATTGTTCAGATTTCATAATTTTTTTTTACTTGCAACATTAACAGTACGGGGTGCGCTGAGAATGGCACAGAAGCAAATAGATGTACGAATATTGCTGCCAATATAAAAAGCATATTGAAAAGAGACCATGCTAGGGGAAAGAAAGAAGATTGCATTGCTTCTCCCACGTAGTTAGCGTCAGTTTGCTGTAGTGCATGCAGTATTAAGAAAACATTTACACATATATACTATTTCAGAGCTGCACCTTAGTCTGTTCTCTGTCTCTTGCAGTTGCACTTGAGTTCTTTGGATCTCGTATTGGAGACTCTGCGAATCAAAGAGTGGCTTATTATCCTCAAAGGATTTGACAAATGTCTCAACATCGACTTTGCCTTTCCAAAATATACCACAGATTCAACGGAAATAGTTGTTACCTCCAGGTTGGAAATACGTGAGCTGTGGAGACGACAACAAAAAACAGCCTAAAGGTCAACAAAATTTCCGGGTCTCTTTAATGGGAGATTCAAAAGCAAGAGCGGCCACCAAACAATCGATTCTAGTGGGTGATAGAGCAGTTACCCGGACAGCTGATTGACCATATGAGTTTCTTGGTTGAGTTTCTTCGCCGCTTTGATCAGTGTCTGAGCAAAAAGGAGTGTAGAAGTCATTAGATCGTTATGAAAGCGCAATTCAACCACGAATGGCACATAGAAGCGTGTAGAATGTCTTTTTAGCGAAAAGGGCTCGATTTCGTCATTTTGATGGGAAACAGGTTCATCTCTAAAACGCTACTAGGAGGAACGGAACTATGAAAGAAGAATACTTCAGTATTCTCAATCTTCCGCGGGGCGTTGGATTCAGCTTGACTGTCGAATTTTTTGATAGATTGGCTGCAAAGAAGTGAGGTACGATTAAGCGAAACATGAAAAATTTGGTGCGTCTTAGTATTGAATTGAACGATTAGGTCAGAAAAAAAAAGTATAGACGTTACCTTTTGGCCCTCTCATGCTCTGGCAAATTAGCGAACCTGGTGATCACATCTTCAATCCTACTGCAACTACAACCATGTTCCTGGTATGAGCACACCTGAATCTAGTAAAATCTATAGAGTATTAATGAGTCACCTGTCGTTTCATTCAGGCCACACAGCGGATTTTACAGTTTGACAGAAGTCGGCACATAGCAAGAAAGCGGATTACATGCTAGCAATCCTATTCAAATGACATAAAAAATTAGGTGGAGTAGAAAGACCTCTTTCGGCCCGCAAAGTGACTGAGCTTTCCGGAAGGAGAGAACATGATCAGCGCAATGTCTATATCGCATAAAACGGAGAGCTCGTAAGCCTTTTTTATCAATCCATTCCTTCTCTTGGAATATGTAACCTGCCGATTCGTTGGATTCTCAATCTTTTTTATTTCCAACTTCACTCTCCCCATTGTTAACAGAAGATTCCTATTTGCCAAAATAATGACGAGCGCCTCTTGTGCGAATGAACGTGACAAGATCACCGAAAAGTTGCACTGTCCAAAACCTCGCTACATCCAGCCCTGCTATAACTACGTAAAAAGGCTTCGACTCCGCGATAAGTGTTTTACAATCTACCGTCAGTAACACTGCAGATGCTCAGTCTAGCGTTGTCAAGTGCGTACAGCGTCATCATATAGCTGACTTCGCTTTAGACGGCGAACCGGACCGGCTGAAAAGTCTTCCGAGGCCATGCATGCACTGATAAAAAAATTCTCTCATACCCATCTCGACCTTCGACTTCGGTAAGGAAGGTCGGCTACACCCTGGTCTTCTTCTGTTGCTAAGCGGGTACTCAGATTACCGACGACTCAGGAGGCTAGAAAACATTCAGAGTGAAACGTGACACCTCTACTAATCGTGTACATCGGTTGTGATGCCCTTGGAGATGGAGAATCAATATACGTTCGAAATGAAGCAAGGAGGTTTGACCCCAGGGAGAAGAAGAGAGAGTTCGTTCCTGTTGGGAAGCTAAAAAGACAAGAATCACTTGCAAGGTCGTTCATATGCAGCGAAGTTCATATGTGGAGGCGAGATACAATATTTTACTATGTTGGGAGCAGAGAAAGCTAGCGTCTGGTCGATACACGAAAGACAGAAGTACGGAAACGGATCGGTGGAGGTGGGGTGTGGACGGGGGTTATGCATTAGTCCGGAGAGGCTGGCGTGGCAAACTGAGCGCGTGCATGGGGATGCTGTAGCAGAGTAAGAGCCGAGTAATTGCAGCTGTGGCCGGACGGACGTGTGAGGATAGTTGGAGCTTGGAAAATCCAGAGTGTTGTAGCGAAGAGATCAGATTGCATGATGAGCAACGGGGAAAGAGAAGTACACCCTTCAACTTAACAAGCCTAAAGGATTGATACAAAGGAATGATGAAGAAAAGAGACTCCAGCGAGGCCACGAATCTTGCGGGTGACTAGCGCAAGCTGACAAAAGAAGCTCCTCGCTGTTCATTACTCTTCTCCGCGTCCGAGAGACGAGGCCTACGCCGAGGGAGGTCCCCAGAGGATCAGAGGTGGCGTGCAGGGCGCTGCGGCGAGTCATGCAAATGGGCGCGCCACCGAAAGGTATGGGATGGATTTGAAAGCGTAGAAAGCTCGTTGGGAGGGAGCAGGAGAGAGAGAGAGAAATCAACGGAGACAGCAGGAGAAAGGATCAGGATTCGGTGGGCTGTGTGGAGGGAGAGAGAGAGAGAGGGAGAGATGCAGTTGCTGCAGGTTGCAACAGGCTAATAAGGGATCAATCAAGAGGGCAATAAGCAAAATATGCATGGACGGGAGGATTGCAGCTGCAGGTTGCAAGAGGGTAAGGCATTGATTGACAAAGCAATAAGCAAAATATGCATGGTGGGAGAGAGAGAGGCAACAGTACGAGGATCGATCGACAAGGCAATAAAAAGCAAAATATGCATGGATGAAAGGATTTCTTGCTATGACAAACACAGAGACAGAGAGAGGTTTGGCTCTTGACACAGCACCTTGAAATCGACTCTTAATTCCTCCGTCGTTTGTCTATCTTGTTTGGATTCGAGCTCGCCAAAGAGGACCGAAGAAGGATTCAACATTGAACGGAGGGCATCAAGAGGAAGATGAGAAGAAGAGAGAGGAAGAGAGAGGGAGAGGAAGCGCGCAAAACACGGAAAGGAAGAGACAGACAAGGGTCAGTTTGAGCAAAATTTTGCAGAAGTTTTTACTAAACGCCAGGAATTCCGCACACAGAGCAGAGGAAGAATCATCATCTCATCATTCATTCGATGGAGGATGAGTCTTTTTGAGAGATTTTTGAACGATAGATCATATAATCGTCGATATTGAACGATGGGTGTTATCTTATTCTGCCGTTTACTAATGGTTTTTCAACTTTTTTGCATCAGCTAATTATATGGAACGTTCAACGAAACCCCGAAACCTTCCGGAGGTCAACACTCCTTTCGAAAGACAGACAAAAACGAACGATCAATCATATATCGAGAACGTTAGAGAGAGGTCCCCTTAGATCTTAGAAAGAGAACCACGTTACCATGGAATCTTACGCGTCACGTAAATGATGAGAGAGAACGCTCATGCACACTCACATTTTCTCTCTCCACATGACGTCATCACGTCCACGTGGCGAGGAGAGGGAAAACCCGTATGCATTCCCTTCCCCACCTTCTCTCTCTCTCTCTCTCTCTCTCTCTCTCTCTCTAGATGACGTCATCATGCTGGCGTGGAGGAGAGAATCCTCCATGCATTGCACAGTGCGCATCTCCTCTCGCTTACGTGGCGGAGAGAGATAAATCCCCCCTCTCTCTCTCTCCCGATGACGTCACCTAGAATCCCCGCCGACGTGGCCGAGAGCGAGAGACAAGGCCCCCCGCAAGATCCCCGAAAGCGACAGAAAAGTTACAAACCCTAGTCCACGTCGTTGTTCCTATGCCATCCGCTGACGTCACCCGGACCCCCACGCATGACGTCACCCGGGCAAGAGAGAGCGGCGCCCATGTAACACTCCCACTTTTTTAGAGAGAGAAAAATGAGGTAAAATAAAATTTTGCGCCCTTTTTTTTGTTTGGGGGGGGTTGCCTTCTTTTCTTTTTCTTATTTTTCTTCTTTAATTAATGGCGGCCGACGTGCACGTGCTGGCTTTTACGTTTTTTCTAAGTTTTTTTTTTTTGTGTGGCCTTTTTTCTCCCGCCCATTTGTTGTTCTTAATTAAACGCATTTCGCGGCCCTAATCTTTCTCCCCTAATCCCCCGCATTTATTCCTCTCAATCCCTTCTCCATTCACTCCCCTCCTAGCATCTCGCACCAACTCCAACACACTCCCTCTGGTCGTGCAGTGGCGTTCATCAATATCTCACATTCCCACATGCTCATCCTCATGGCCTACTACATGGCGCCCCTTTCTTCCCACACTTTGCCACCTCTCTTCTCATCTCTATCTATCAAGGGGGGCCTCCCCCAAATTATACCCAAACGTTTTCAACTTTTTGTGTTCTCTCCATTCTTAGGTGCCATATCCCAAGTTTCAAACATTCCCTCTAGGCTTGACTAGCTAGTGTTGACTCCAACTCATGATCCTAGGCCCTCTTAACACAATAGCCACTTTACTATACTTGACAAGGAGGTCACTTAATAGTGTTCATCTTGACTTGAGTGACTCAAACTTTAAGATCCTAAACAATGGCCACTTAATTATACCATAACTACTTGACAAGGAGGTTACTTATTCATGGTCATCCGCTACGAGCGACTCTCAAGTAGCATAAGATAGCTGCACTTAGATGCAAAAAGTCACCACCGCCTCTACTAATCACACGAGACCTACATAGTAATCTAGTTTCTATATTGAGGATGGATATAATTACCAACAATTTTCTCACATTTAATCACAAATGAACATGACACATTTCAATGGGGTTTCATGAAATATCCTTATAAAGACCATATTCGTCATAAAAGGCATTATGTACTTTCCAAGGTAGCATAGACAACCTAAAGTCGCTTGTCTTATGTATCAAATATAAATATGGTCACCACTTCCCCAAAGTCCCTCTTATCTCAAATTATAAAATTTGAAGATCTAAGTTTATACACAATTCTCTAATAGAATCCCTTCACCTTGTCATTGTCTCATGGCATGTCCACAAATACATGAGGACAAACTTACTTTCCTCTCCAGCACATCACAAATCCTTAACCACCATACATATGCTCACCTAGAGCCCTAAAATGCATCCATCCTAACACACGCCATCCCCCTTTAAGAGCCTTACAATTACCTTTTAAAATTTGAAGGTTCCTTATTTGCACGTATACATCTCCCCATGAGATAGCATACTCGGGACACCTAGAGGTAAAAGGATTAACATATGATGCACTGTGCATATGAGGAGACTTTTTCAACACAAACCCAACTTTCAAAATAAGAAGACTATTAGTTGACTTCCTCTATTATGATTGCCACCTACACAATAAATACAACCAACTTTGACATGTGCAAAAAATCCAAGTTTTCTCCATGTCTCTATACTTTATCCATAGATACATGTGCAAAAAATCAAGTTTTCTCCATGCCTCTATACTTTATCCATAGATGCTCTCACAAGCTATTTGCACATGTTCAAACTCAGAAGCCTAATTGAGGAATCATATTCAATGCAAATGACAATATGGTAAATGATCTCATGATTATTTCGAGGAGCACTATGCTTCTAATAAAAACTTTGATCAATGCTCACTTATGATGTCAAATCTATGGGTGATCCTCCCTTGGATTCCTTTCCCCACCTTCAAAAAAAGTTAGTTGCATTAGATGTATTTGAAAAAACTTAGGATTTGAATTTTAGTTGCATAAATTATTTTAGGCGTGTTTGGAAAGACTTAGAATTCTAATTTGTTATTTGCATGAAATACTTTACTCTGGAAAGACCTAGGTGTTTTTGGAAAGACGTAGTTGTGGTTGCATCATGCATGGAATATTTTAGGTGTCTTTGGAAATACTTAGGAATTTAATTTTAGTTGCATGAAAATTTTAAGGTGTCTTTGGAAAGACTTACGATTTTAACTTTAGTTGCATGAAATATTTTAGGTATCTTTAGAAAGGCCTAGGATGTGAAATTGTTAGATGCATGAAATACTTTACTATGGAAAGAGTTAGAATTGTAATTTTAGTTGCATGAAATATTTTAAGTGTCTTTTTTAGCATATTATTTTATTTATAAATATATATCTACAACTTTATTTAAGAAAAAGTCAATGGCTGGTTGGACTAGGTTCACATAAGCCAACTTGTAACAACTCACTCATTGATGAAGAATGTAAGTCCTTGTACCGGTTGGGGGTTTGCTTAGGCCAACCCGTAACATCTCGCATGCAGATATAAGTTTTATATTATATACTAGTAGTACTTTATCAGGTAGGAATTAAGAGTGTAGAGACCATACTTGACTTTGAGCCAATTGTGGGCTCGCTTATGCCGATCGTTTGCATCTCGATCGAAGTCTAGCCGGTTGTGGAGCTTGCAGTTACCGGCTCATAACAACTCACAAAATTATGATGCACGTGTGTGGATAGATAGTAGTATACATATGTTTTTTATCCTTCATGTGTTATCATGTAGAAAAATCTTAATATGATTATGTTGCATATATTACAATTTGTAGGCCATGGTGCCACACTTATGTAGAAAAGATATCTTCTAGTTTACAAACTAGGCTAGGTTAGAATCTAGCAAAAAAAGTGCTTATATGTGCTTGTGAAAGTAACACTAGCTATTGCACTAGTGTGTGTGAAATACCGACATTTGTCAACAACAGAGCATAATGTTGCTAATGATCATGGTCCATATAGATGCTTACTCAGGAGAGAGAAGGACGTGGGAAAAGGTGACATGCCATCCTACACCTATTTCAATAGGTAGATTACCACATTAAATAATCATCCAATTACGGCAGGAAGGGCAGTTGGATGATTTCTCTCTCTTGATGTCTAGTAAGCTTACATGAAATATTCTAAGTTAGATCTGCCAAATAGCCACAACAATTTCTGGATGTAGAACTGCAAACAAAGCCAAACATTGTTATTTGTCCTAAATTTCATTGTAGAAATGTCTTGAAATGTAAATATGGGAGTGTTCGAAAAAAGAACATATCACTTATACAAAATTGCTTTTGTTTCTCTTACAGCCTTGACATCAACCATGGCTCTAGAGACAAGAGGATGAAACCTGACAAAGGCTTAGGATTATGTCATGTTGTTAAATAGTAACAAGTGGCAATGCAACCTTTGCCACGAATAGTTCTCAAGCTCTGGCACAAGAATGCAAAGGCACTTCTTGGGTGATCCTCAAGGGTGATCCTCAAAAACAAATTGGAAAATGCAAGGGCCCAGGAGTGGAGAGAGTTATAGCCATTCTAGGTGGACAAATACCACAAAGTACAGACACCCATGTGGATGACATAGCAGCATGTCACCAATCCCAGCCCCGTGAACCCATATCTAACGAGATACTCACACCTCAAGGATCTCAAGCTATAGATCTAGTTCTTTGCAAAATGTGGCAACTCACAGTAGTGGCATGGACAAATACCACGAAGTACGAGCACCCAGGTGGATGACATAGTAGCATGTCACCAATCCCAGCCCCGTGAACCCATATCTGATGAGATACTCACACCTCAAGGATCTCAAGCTATAGATCTAGTTCTTCGCAAAATGTGGCAACTCACAGTAGTGGCATGGACAAATACCATGAAGTATGGACACCCAGGTGGATGGCATAGTAGCATGTCACCAATCCCAACCCTATGAACCCATATCTGATGAGATACTCACAACTCAAGGATCTCAAGCTATAGATCTAGTTCTTCACAAAATATGGTAGCTCACAGTAGTGGCATGGACAAATACCACAAAGTACAAACACCCAGGTGGATGACATAGTAGCATGTCACCAATCTCACACCTCAAGGATCTCAAGCTATAGATCTAGTTCTCCGCAAAATGTGGTAGCTCACAATAGTGGCATGGGTTCGATGACATAGACGGCACGTTGCTCCATGATGCATATGAAGAGTTGACAAGGTAGCAACGTGGCTCGTTCTCAATCACATACGTGCTCGCAAAGGTCATTGCTAGAAGAGTCATTCAAACAACAACATATAGAGAAAGCATAGCAAGACGTTTTTGAGGCCATTTGTAGCACCGAGTATTTGCTATACATGGTGCAAAACCTGCATTAGAAAAGAGCCATGGTGTCTATAGCACTTGGGCGGTCTAGGCTTTTACGATGCTGAGTTATATTTCCTTTCGCAACAATTACTTAGCTATATATTGTGAGAGGATGAAACATGAGATGCAACAAGTAGTATACAATGGTATCGAGAGAACAAATTGTACCATTGTCAGTGATGGATGGAAAAACATCACCAAGAGGCCTTTGATTAATATCATGGTTGTAACATGTAAGGGAGAGGGCTTTTCTGAGTCCATATGAGTATTTATGAGGCAAGCTAGGTAACAGCGATGATGACAAGGGAGAGCATAATTTCCTGTGGCCTATCCAAGCGGTCTTGGTAGATTGGACAGCACGACCCGTCGGTGATGTACTCTAATTGCACAGGTGTTCAGGGTGCATTCAGCTAATGAAAACACAAAACACATGTCAACTCAAATGCAATAGGCGCAAGGAGTTGGACAAGAGATTGATAGGAGTCGGATTGCATGTAGACGGAACTAAACAACGTAAGAACAACAGAGAACTCATGAACTTGCAAAATGGATATTTTATGTTATGCTTTTAGCAGAGATAAACAACAACTCAACCTCAAAATGAGTTGTTACAGGACTTTTATAGCTGTCGAGATCCCTTCCGACTGCTATAAGTCTGTAGTTAGTTATATTTTTTAGTAGCAGCACTTGTTACAAAACATCATACTATTGCATTAGCCCACTACTTATTGGTTATAGACAGTGGTATCCACTACATGCTTAGTAACCGCCTTGTGCCATGGGACTGACTTATCCTAACCTATGCTAACCCTGGGTTATTGGCCACGTAGGTGGAGACTAAGTCTTCAACTCCTGGCACTTCCGGTGGAGAGACTTTTTCTCAAAAAGTTGGAGACTTGAACCCTTTACTGGAAATAATCCTTCAGGTCAAGCTTGAAACTATGTGTCACTGCTAGGTTGATTTCGGTACTCTGAGTGACAATAGGGTCAGCTGTAGGCTGGTCTTCCTCTGTGTCACGTTGCCCTGCATCTGTACTTTCTATTGCTTCTGTGGTCTTAGGTGGACTAGCACACCATGATTGAGTTGGGCTGTGCAGAGCGTCAGCTTGTGCAAGTAATACTAGCATCTTTGGTTCTACCTGGGCAAACTGATTAACCTCTTATGCCTACATTGTAGGAGGTGCTGAGGTGTTAGCAGGTTCTTCTTCTGGAAGGAAATTTTTTTGCTCAAATGGCATTTGTCTGTGAGTTCCTGCCTTTACTCTTGCCCTGAGATCCTTTAACTCGTGTGCCATAGCCTCATATGCATAAGCAGCTGAAGCAAATGCTTGATATGGGCGTGTAGCAATTGCAAAAAGCCTACTTTTAAGATTGTCCCATGCTTCTTGTGAAATTATGCTGGCTTGATTCTTCAATTCAGTGACATTGGATGTTGTCATAAACACACCGTCAACTTCTGCTGCCATTTCCCTGAGTTGGATTTCAACATTTTCAAGCACACAGATGTGGTCTTTGAGGAGTGTATTCTCAATCTGTAATTCTCTCTGATCAGTGCCTCCTCCCGTTGTCTTGGACATTACTAATAATAAAATACTTTTTGGTCGTCTTAGCCGGACCGAACTCTTGCTACATCTCTTGATCAATTTTTGATATGTTACCTCCTCCCTTATCAGCGGTAATTGAAAGACTTTAGCAACGACTTCGGGGGTAACCAATAAGGTATTTGTCAACTTACCTCCCGTTTTTTGGAAATGCTCGTACTGTTGGAGAGCATCGGGTGAGTATTTCCAAGCCACCCAGGGTAGTGTCGCATAGTTTAGCAATCCGATCTTCTTCAGCCACTTGTGGTTCTTCTGCACGTCAAGAGAGACTTTGAATCTGGGGAAGGTAGCTGTAATGATCTGCTTCTTCGATGCTGGCTGTGGCATCTCATAGTCACTTTTTGTATCTTCATTCGCTCTCGCCATGACAATTTTCTCTACAACAGGGCTCTAGCATGGGCTCTTTCGTGCGGGGGTCATCGACTTCTTCCTGGGAGCCATGTCCGAGTCGAGGAGGACGGTAGAGATGAGGAGGTCGAGGGATGGCTGTTGAGGCTAAGAAGAGGGAGGGGTTGTGGTTGGGGCGGGATTTTTGTTTTGGTGCCATATGTACCAGTTCATGTGGCATAGATCTTGTGGGAACTGGTGTTTTCTAGCTGATGTTTGTGGAGTTTGCTTGTTGTCGATTGGCAGTCGGAGTTGGTGATTGGGGGAGAGTTAGATCGAGCTCCCTTCATCAGATTATGAGAATCCTTGTGAGGATTGCGTCAGTGTCATTTGTAAGGGCCATGATTGGCTGCGTTGAGATTGGAGCTTCACATGAAAGTGGGGAATTATCCACATAGGGTGGATGGTGAGGTCATATGCTCG
Source organism: Dipteris shenzhenensis (assembly GCF_047967505.1). Classification (NCBI taxonomy): domain Eukaryota; kingdom Viridiplantae; phylum Streptophyta; class Polypodiopsida; order Gleicheniales; family Dipteridaceae; genus Dipteris; species Dipteris shenzhenensis. The sequence continues at coordinate 34,461,895 of NC_141607.1, read as the reverse complement.
CATTCTAAGGGAAGAGTACGATGAATCTTGCGAATCGTGCATCAGATCTGATCAGGTTATACCCACTGAAACCATCTAAAAAACTATAAATCTCATGTCCAGCCATAGCATCAAGAAATTAAGTACAAAATGGAAGAGTGAATGGATCAGTGATAGTTGCTGCATTCAACTTTTTGTAATCAACACATATTCGTAGTTTCCCATTTTTCTTTGGAACAATAACAATTGGGGATAACCATGTCACATGTGTTAGTGGATACATGAAACCAACCCTCAACAACTTATCAATTTCCTAATTTACCAACTTGGCATAATTTGGATTCATTCTATATCTCCCTTGAATGATTGGTACTGCATCTTTTTTTAGATTTATTCTATGTTGATAGAATGATGGATCTACCCCCTTCATATCAGTGTAATGCCATGCAAAAATGTCCTTGTACTATTCTAATAACTTTCTGAGAGCCACTTTGAATGGTGGGGGAAGATTTGTACTTACCATGACTGCTTGTGGATTGTCCTCGTCCCCCAAATTCATTTCTTCCAAGTCATCTTGTCTTACTCTCGCACTCCTTTGCATTTGCTCTTCAAACTGAATTTTTGCCTCTTGAATTGCTTGTTCTGGTGATGTAGAAGCAAGAGATCTTTCTGCATTGCTGCTGTCTGCATTTATAGCCATTTTTGTAGTTTCTCCTATCAGAAGCTTTTCTGACTGTGTTGCAATTTTGTTTTGTCCTGCAATAGCTGGAAGTGTGTCGGAATGCTGTTTTTGTCCATCCGGATCAACATATCGATCAATAATTTTCACAACATCAATTTCAAAAATAGGGAAGATAGCAGGGTTCCTTTTTAGAAAAATTTCTTCCTCATCTTCATCAATATCGAAAATCATATTGATGCCTTCTCCTTCTATTGGCTGTGTTTTTTTGGGAAAACTCTTCATAGAAGATAAGTTAACTTTGATTTTCTTTTTTCACTTCCTGATAGTGACTCTCTGAGCCCCAATCTTGCTTGACTTTGGTAGCTCTCAGCCATGGCCTACCCAAGAGCATGTTGTAAGTAGAATCTTTTTCCTCCATTCTGAGTATCACAAATGTAACTGTGAAGGTCATACCCATGATTGTAATTTCTTGCCCTCTCAAGATTCCAAGAGGTTGGATTCTTCTTTGATCAACCATCCTCACTTGGAATGGTGCTGGAACCAGCTCATTACAACAAAATTTATTAAATATATCCTCTGATAGGATATTCACGCCTAAACCTCCATCAACTATAACTTTTGGAATTTTTTGCCTCTTGTATAGTACGTCAATGAGTGGTACTTGATAGTCCACATCTTCCATTATAGATGTATAAATGTCTGGAGTTTCCTCTTCATCATCACTTGTTTTATTGTCTATGCATGTATCTGACTCTTGTGTTAGAAATCCCTTGCAAATCTGATGTTTGAAGGCTAGGACCAAGTTCAATAACTGGTCAAGAGTGATTTGAACTTGTGACTCCATAAGCTCTTGGTAAAAGAGTGTATGGTCCTCTTGTTTTGTATTGAAGCCTTCTTTCTGCTCATTCTCTGTCGTCATAGGCATCTGACTTTTTTCTACTGTGATGGAATGTAGTGCATCTTGCGGTTCTGGTTTTATATCTTTGTTTTCCCTTTTTGGTATTTCTGACCCTATTTTGTCTGCAAAATGCATATGTTGTTTTGCAGATGTGCCTTGTTCTGAGGAAGCTTTTTTTGTGTAGTTTCTCTGTATTGCAATCTATTCTGATGTCTTTTGACTTCTTTGAGGAGCTTGAGCCTAGTTGCCCTCTTTGGTTTGTAGTGCAGACGTACTGTTGTTAGATCTGTTTATATTGACTGATGCCCTTGACTTGGTTAATGTGATGCTCTTTTCTGACATCCTGTGAAGCATTGTTGGCAAGTGCTTGTTGCAATGCTTTGTTTCTTGTCTCATTTTGATTAGGCCAATTCATTGCCTTGGCATTGTCTCTTTGTGTTTGTCCCAATCCTTGTATAGGCTTTGTATTTTGTGACCTTGTAATTGCTAATGCATGGGTAGTCTTTAGAGTTTGCTGATTTTTGTAACTGTTATCTGGATTATGAGGAACTGTGATATATACCATATTCACTCTTGGAGGTTGTTGTTGTTGACCGTTTTGATTGTTTCTTCCATCTTAATGGATGATTGGCATACCTCTCTCTCCACGTTGTTTACACCAAAATTCACATTGTGGGCGTTGTCTATGATCTTCCATGCCATAATAAGTGCATACCTTGTTTTTTTCTTGCTATTGTTGTTGTTGATGTCCCCATTGTTGCTGAAATTTCCTTCTAGGGGCTGCATTTAGATATCTTTGTTGAGCTGGCCTTGCTACTGCTACTTGATTTTGGTAGGTATAGCTGGCTGATCTTGATTGTGTTGTTGTTGTACATAGGGTGGTACCCTCCCTCTATAGTTTGGGTTGTACCAACATCTTTCTTTGTCATAGTTATCTTTTTTGCAAAATTCACATGGAATCTTTTGGGGCTATGGTGCTTGAGGTGGTGGCTTCAAGCTTTGAAGCTGCTCCTTCATCGTTTTCTCCAACTTGGAGATTTTATCCGTTGTCTTTTTTGCTATGGATTTTTCTTTGTTTTTATGCTTCTTTTCTTTCTTTTCTTCTTGGAATATTCTTCTTCATCTTCATCTTCTTCGGATGAGGTAACTGCTTCTTCATCAGCGTCTTCTTCTACTTCACTATCTGTGTCTGTATCTAAATTAGATTGTGAATCTAGATGCTTTATCTTCCTTGTCTTCTTGGACTTTGATACTGTACCAAGTCTCCTTTCTGCCCATTGTGCTACTTCTACCAAATTATTAAAGTCGTTTGCCCCTCCAAGCTGGTCCCTGCCAGCTATTGCAGTTCTCAGTTCTTTGTTTAATCCTTTGCAAAAATAATCCCCTAGTTGCTCCTGGGTGGGATGTTGGTCTACTGTTAGTCTTTTGTTGAGGTTTTGAAACATTTGAGAATAATCTTCAACCATAAGATCTTTTTGTTTCATAGTTCTCAGTTTCTTAAGGATATCCTCCGGAGTTTTTCCTTAAATCGACTCAAGAATGCTCCTTTCAATGTGTCATAATCTGCAAAATGAGCAACACCGTACTGCATAAACCAATTCATTGCTTTACCACCATTGAAGGTAGCTGCAAATTGTCCTTTCTTGGTAGCATCTCGCAATTGTCCAAATCCAGTAGCTGTCCATCTTGTCTCAAACTGTTCAGCATGACTGTCAGGATCTTCTTTATCTTTGCTAGTAAATTTGGCTACTTTGACTAGTGGGTTCTACATCTTTGGTTGTACTGGTGCACTAGCTTGTACTTGGGAGGTCTTCTTTTTAGGGGATTGAAATTCAGCCTCTGTCTTGCACTCACGAATACATTAGTTGCAATATTTGCTGCAAGTTCTCTTTGTAGGAGTTCTTGTGTAGGATTGGGTAAAATCAGTTTTTGTAATTCAGCTTGTGCTTCATGCAATTCCATGCTATGTAATGAATTGTCCGAGGAACTTGTGCCACTTGGAATATAATCAAAGTTGTGTAGAATTTCGTCAGGATCTTTTGTTTGTGATGCAGTGTTTGCTCGACTTCTATTTCATGTGAAGTATGCAATACCAATGTGATGTGAAGAGATATCTTCCTCAAGCCTATTTGACACGGACTGTGCTTCCCATGAAATAAATGGAGAAAGTTTTACTCATTGGATTTCAGTCAATTGATTGTTCTTGAGTTTGAAGCCTCAAATGCTGCTCTACCTATTGTGACTCCATGTTGATCTGGGATTGTAGTTGTAGTTGCTTGTCGTTGTTTTTGATGTCGCCTTTTGCCCGTCATTTCTCCACCGGTAATCCGACTATTGTTGTATTGATTCATTGTCATTTGTTGTTGGTCTTCTTTAGGCTAGTAATCCGATTATTGTTGTCTTAATTTGTTTGTGTTTGTTGTTGGTCTTCTTTCCGCCGGTAATCTGACTGTTGTTGTCTTAATTTGTTTGCGTCTGTTGTTGGTCTTCTTTCCGTCGGTACTCCGACTATTATTGTCTGCAGAATTCTATATTGATGCAGTGTAGCTTGTTTGGCTGTAGCTCGCCTTGGTGGTCTTTTGCACATGGCTATTCAATTTGAATGAATTGTACGTGGCTTTTGTAGTAATGCAAACTATGTAGATTTGGTGTGTAAACTATGAATGACCGTTCATCGCTCTAGCCTCGCTACCGTATTCGGTTGGGCTATGGGTTTGTATGAATGGCGTTCTCGTAGGAGAAGATTATCTAGTAAATATGTTTCTTCGTCGACTTGCTTTTGTGTTTGTGGAGTTGTTGCTTTGCTATCTATGCTATTGATATTAGCATGAACCAGAGACTCTAGGAATGAATGCTGTGAGGATCGCCAAATGTGTTTAGGGTGCATTCAACTAATGAAAACATAGAACACACATCAACTCAAATGCAACAGGTGCAAGGAGTTGGACAAGAGACTGATAGGAGTCAGATTGCATGTAGATGGAACTAAACAACGTAAGAACATCAGAGAGCTCATGAACTTGCAAAACGGATATTTTGTATTATGCTTTTAGTAGAGGTAAACAACAAATCAACCTCAAAATGGGTTGTTATAGGACTTTTAGCTGTCCAGATCCCTTCCGACTGTTATAAGTCTGCAGTCAATTATATTTTTTAGTAGCAGTCCTTGTTACAAAACATCATGCTATTGCAGTAGCCCACTACTCTATGCTGACCCTGGGTTATTGGCCACGTAGGTGGAGACTAAGTCTTCAACAACAGGGATTGTCGATGATTTGCACACGGCAAGACCCACAAAGGATGCATCAGCTCTCAAGATGCTGCCCCCTTCCTCGATATGCTACAAAGCGGCTTGTGTGTCTCATGCCTGGTGGTGATACATGGTGCGTCTCATGCCTGGTGGTGATACATGGTGCATCTCACGCCTAGTGGTGATACATGGCTACCATTTGACACATCTTCATGTAGGCATTCTGGATATTATTCAAACACTGGTCAGTTTGATTCAACAATGACTGCAATCATTGATTGTCACTTTCCAGCCGCTCGTTCTCTTGTAGCGCTCGTCGATGCTTGCTAAGGTCATCTCACAACCTCATGGGAGGGAAGGTAGATTCCCATGCAGCATGTGCTCCCTAGTGCTCTTCTACTCCAATGTTCTCTTCAGTGCCCATGCAAAGATCACTTGAATTCACCGAGACTACACGATTATTGAAGTCACAGAAGAACTCGCCCTAAATCCTAGACCAAATGCTGAGCTCAACTTGTTTCTTTTTTTAAATAAATGCAATAATTGACAAGAAGATTCTTGAATTTTTTATGATTACCTTAAATGGAACTACTGATTTTGTAGGTGGGTTTACTACGACCGGTGGAGTGCTTGACACAGGTTGTTGGTTACATACTCGAGAATATAATGCAAAGACCATGTCACAACCCAGCATGAACTTTGCATACTATGCATTGATGAATTCTTAGATGATGGATGCATTCTCCTTAATGGATAGATTGCGACAACTTGCAATGGGCCATCGTTTGTGGCTAATGTAGCCTCCCTCCCATATAGCCATGACATCATCATTCATGACCATGTTCTTGATTTGTGAGTACTTCAAGCCATTAAGATTATGCAATGTATTGGAAAGGGCATATTGCTTGTGCCTCTCCTAGTTGGTTGCATGGTAGCATCAACCACATCCATCCTCTCCTATCCTGGTTGGTTGCATGGTAGCATCAGCTACATCCATCAAGAATTCCATGGTCTACGAAGCATGTGTGTATGTGTCTTGTGCTTGGTACTCAGTTTTTGTAGATGATCGAGAGGGTGTTCTTGATGATGCCATTGCTACGAGAATGAAAACCTTAAACCTAATTGCAAAGATACAAACAATGATCGAAATTTCAACGATTGTATGCACAAAATGAAACATTCAATTTTGTTCGATCGACATTGTTTTGAAATAGATTCAACAATATTTGAAACCCATACAACTTGGAGATGAAGAAGTGTATGAAACCAATAATTTTAAAAAAATGTAAAATTATCCAATTTGAACATTTGTACAAGATGAGATGTCAAAATAAATTATTTTATACATAGGTTTTCATTTCATTCATTGGTCACATTGCGATAGTTTCACACACTGTGTGCATGCAATTTGGTGAAAAGGAGATCCATTGTCATCATTTCTCTAGCTTCATTCTTGCATAGAAGTTCTTTACAATTGCACATTAGCTTGATTACATACGATGGATACATTTGGTTATCCGACAAAGCAAATCTATAGCCCACAAGAAAGTTTGCTATTTTGCCGAATAACAGTCGACAGCATAGCAATCTGAATTGTCTGAACATGCACCATTTGGTTGGGGGTTTGCACCATTCATTGCATATACTCTAGTGCAAACCAGGGAATGGGGTGCATGTGCCTCAACTTGCTTGTACTTACTCTTGGTCCTATGCAAACACCTTTCCCAGTCAATAACGCCAAGCCGCATCGATTTTTCATGTACCACAATGAAATCCAACATATAGTTTTAAGCATTCAAATTAGTGTGTTTGGTCCCCCCGCTTGTGCACTACTTTCACTGCACTGCGGTCAATGTTTGCTTGGGTGTAGCCAATCGTGAAACTAGTTTTGGGGCCATTTTGGGACTATGGTGCGATGCGCTTTTGGGTGAATATTTGAATTTTGTGAGAACCCATGCTCTCGTCAAAAATTTTCCCGACATCATGAAGGCGCACTAGCGTAATAATGAGTAATCTATTTGTTCTGAACACCGCATAGCTCGACACATGGTATCTTTGCACTGCTTCGCGCAGAGTAGTCTCTGGCCTAAGCCACCTGACCACTTATCATCATCGCAGAGCCTTTTGCCATAGTTTTGCCACCTGTCACTGGGCACCGCACCCATGCATATCATTAAAATTGAAGGTTGTCTTGGAGAGACCACCGTGCTAGTTCTTAGCGTAATAATTACACACAATCTATCATTTTGAACACTGTCATAGCACAGTCTCTAGCCTGACCACCTGTCATCGTGTAGCCTTTTGCCACATCTTTGCCCGCAGCCCATGCAAATCATAGGTTGGCTTGGAGAGACCACCGTGCTGGTTTTTGGCATAATAATGAGATGTAATCTATCATTATGAGCATCACCAGAGTGCAGTCTTTGGCCTGACGACTTGTCATCGTTCATAATTCAAGGTTATCTTGGAGAGACCACCGCGTTGGTTCTTGGAGTTATATATTTGTGTACCAAGGAAACTCTATTCCATTGTGCAACCAAGAAAAATGCAATTGATGATATGGCCCTTGAGGGGTGCCCTTTAGGGACAAGGGCCATCCTGTATATTGTATAATGCATGTCGATATGGCCCTTGCTCCTAGAGGGAAGCCCTCAAGGGCCATATCGTCAATTGCATTTCTAAAAGTTTAATTGTATTTTTCTAGATGTATCTCGATGCAATGACAACGATGGGTCGTTGGAGTTATTTTAGCGCAATTTTGGTCATAAACCAAGGAAATTGTAGTACTTCTTTCCTGGCATTTTAGTCCTCGTTGCAGTAAATATAAATGAGGGCAAAAGTATAATTTATCGAGTGAAAATTGAGCAAAAGAGATTACAATGTACATCTACATCCAATAACAGGTTATATAAAAATTAACAACTTATACCGAGCAAAAATTGAAGAGAGGATCTTACATTTATAAAAACTCAGCAATTGCTGAGAGCCTTAAAAGCCAAAAGATTATAGCTAGCAACCATAACCATTCAAATATAAAAGTTAACAACAATGCATACTGAGAGCCTCAAATTGAACAAAAAGAGATTACATAAATGTAATAAAAACTCAGCAATTGCTGAGAGCCTTAGGGACCAAAACATTACATCCAATGAGCCAAAAGATCGTTGAGAGCCTTAGAGGCCAAAAGATTACATTCAGCCATTGTTGAGAGCCTCGTTTGAGTAAGAGGGAATTTGTACAACTCAGTTTTCCGCCAGTCTAGATTGTTGCATTAAAAAATTTTAGGGAGCCAAAGGAGGATACGATGGAGAGGTCGAAGACCATGCACATTGCCAAGACTCAGATTACGGCCCCCCCAATAAGTCGAGAGTACTCTGCTCTGAAAATACTGAGGCCTTCGTCGACATCTAGGGGGAACCCATACAGCACAACCATAAAGAGGCCCTCTGAGAGCATATCATCTAAGGTGGTGACATGCAGATGTGTGGAGAATTGACTATGGGAACAAAGGGTCTCCACTAGTGCTAGCATTCTACTCCAGGTAAGTGCAATGGAATCACCTTATATGAGAAGGCAAATAACATTGGGATCACAGAGCATCGAGGGGGGTGGTAGTACACATGGTGAAGATGAGTGGGTGAGCAGCAGATGAGCAGGGGAGCAAATGAGTGACGCAAGTTGGAGGAAGGAGCATGGAGCAAAGTAGAGCAGGGGTGGAAAAGAGTTGAAGGGGGGGTGTGGAGCAAAGTAGCAAAGCATGTGGAGCAAAGTAGCAGAGCAGGGGTGGATGAGAACAACATAGTAAAATGCCAAATGCCATGGATCTCATATATATTATAAAGTTCGAGCCATCGTGGTGGCTAGAGCCTCAGGTTCCATCCATGTTAATTGTAGGCCACCACGGTGGAATCTTGGGCGCCGCCCCAGACAGGCTGGTAATCATGAAGCAGATGCCATGTGGTGGGTGAGCAGGCCACTCCGGTGGCTGGTAATTAACTGCCGGCCTAGTGGATTCTTAGCCATGAAAGATGCGGCTAATGAGAGCCACCACCACTAGGTAGTAATTCCACAAAGGTGAATCGTGAAGCTCTAATCACTCATTACCATGCACTCAAGTTCTCTACTAAGCATGCAAGCCTAGTGACTGGTAAATTTTTATTGCACTCGTAGTGATCATGCATGCTTAAGCCCGGTGGTGGGTGAGCGGTGGCTAGTAATTTTAATTGCCAGCCCGGTGGAATCGTAGCCACGACAGGCGTAACCATGCACTCTAGTACTCTCTGGGGCATGCAAGCCTGATGACTGGTAATTTATTGCACTCGCAGTAATCATGCATGCAAGCCCGATGGTGGTAACTAGAAGCTGAGTAATTACAGGCCACTGCAGTGGCTCATAATTAACTACCAACTTGGTGGGTCTTAGCTGCCACCACAAACATGGATGGGAATCTTAGATGCCACTACCTCTAATCACTTGTTACCATGCAAGTCAGTACTTCCGCCTTAAATTGATCAAAATTCAAGCCCAACCACCGCAGTGGCTCTCACCTTGACAGTGTAGTTAGGCTACAACCACCATGGTGGCTCTCACCTTGATAATGTAGTCGGGCTACAAACCGTTATTCCATTCCCTTAACCATTTTATTTTCTATCCCTCTCGACTGTTTTGTACTCCCTTGTAATCGAACTGCAAACTCAAGCCTCCACTATTCCATTTCCTTCATTGTTTCCCCCTCTGCAGCACAGTGCAAGAGCCCCTCCTCCCTTGATCTTGAAATCGTGACATATGGGAGCTCCTCTCTCGCTCTTCAAAAGCCCAATTTGGATGGTCTCCAAAACTTCACCAGGTTGGTACAAGAGGTGAACGTGAACGAGGGGCAACTACTTTGTTAAGATTAAAAGATTACCATCAATGAAAGCATGATTGAAAATGCTCTAGGAATTTCTGGAGGTAGTTTTCAAGCACACTTTTTTTAGAAGCAGTGGAAGAGACAAGATATTCTAGATGTATACCCCAACACTCAAATTAGTAAAGATGGTGGAGTCAAAATTTTGAGCTTGCCAATAGACCTCCAAGATATACTAAAGAAGACCATTCACTTCTTTCTTGATACGAGAGGAACCTGCAAGTTCTGGCAGGTTCAAGTAGTAGTAGAGCAACTGAAAGGACGTGAGTAGGTCATTTGGGCATGTCACTAAGCATTTTAAAAGGTTTAGTGAAAGTGCCCAAATGACCTATTTTTTTGGGGTTCGGGCTTGGGTAGCATCCTTGCAATATGTCCTAATTGTTTTGTAATCTTTTCAAGGTGGTTGGACAAATAGACAAATCCCCTTGGAATTTGTCTATTAGGATGATGTAATCCAAATTTTAATTCCAACAAATTAGGGTACATTTGTAGGGATACTGCCTAGGTCACAACCCTAAAAAACAATTTATTTGGGCACTTTCATTAAGAATTTTAAAATCCTTAGTGAAAGTGCAAAGATGATCTAGTTTTAGGGGGGGGTGGCCTAGATAGCATCCCTACAAATATGTCCTAATGTTTTGGGATTTGTTTTGTGGTTTACCCAAATGATAAGGAAATTGGTCTATGTGGATGATGTAATTCCAAATTTGATGCCAAAAATTATTGCACATTTACATGGATATTTCCTAGGCTAGACCCCAAAAAATAGGTCCTTTCGGTACTTTCACTAAGTGTTTGAAAACACTTAATGTTCCCAAATGATATATTTTTGGGTGATCTAGCCTAGGCAAGATGTGCCCTAATTTTTCATATTTCTTTTTGGTGATTTGACTAAATCCTATATTTATAGAGAAATTGATATGATATAATTCCAAATTGGATGCCAAAGAAATCCAAGAAACTAGGGCACATTTGGAAAGATGATGCCGAAGCCACAAACCCCCAAAATGATGACCTTGTTTTAAAATGCTTAGTGCAAGTGCCCAAATGACCTATTAGGGGTTCTAGCCTATGCAACATCCCTACAAATTTGTCCCAATTTTTTGTTATTTGTTTTTTGTGGTTTGGCCAAATGCTGAGGCTCTAAGGAAATTGGTCTATTCGGATGATGCTATTCCAAATATGATGCCAAAAAGCCAAAACATAGGACACATTTATATGGATGCTACCAGGCTAGAGTCCCCAAAAATATGCCATTTGTGCACTTTCATTAAGCATTTTAAAATGCATCATGAAGGTACTCAAATGACCTATTTTTGGGGGGATGTATCTTGGGTACCATTCTTGCAAATGTACTGTAATTCTTTTTTATTTATTTTTATTGGTTTGGCCAAATGCTGAATTTCTAGGAAATGTGGTCTATTTGGATGATGCACTTTCAAATTCGATGCCAAAAGAAACCAACATTTTAGGACACATATACAAGTATGTTGCCTAGGCCAACAAACCCCCCAAAATAGGTCATTTTGGAACTTTCACTCAACATTTAAAAATCCTTAGTAAAAGTTCCCAAATGACTTACTTTTAGGGGCTCCACCCTCAGCAACATCCTTGCAGTGTTTCCTATTTTTTTGGGAATTTTGTTGTGACAAGATTTTTGTCTTCTTTTGGCATCAAAATTGGAATTACATCATCCAAATAGAAAAAAATTCTTAGAAATTCACCATTTGGCAAAACCACCAAAAAAAGAATCCCAAAAAATTAGGGCACATTTGTAGGTGTGTTGCCCAAATCAGACCCCCAAAAAACAAGTTATTTGGGCTTTTTCACTAATGCCTGAATGACCTATCTTTGGGGGATGTGGGCTGGGCAGCATCCTTGCAAATGTGCCATAATTTGTTGGGATTTAATTTTGGTGGTTTATCTAAACAATAAGTTTCCAGGGAAATTGGCTTATTTGGTTGATGTTGTTTGAAAGTTGATGCCCAAAAAATCCAAATAATTAGCGCACATTTACAGGGATGCTACCTAGTCCAGACTTCCTAAAAAAGACCATTTGGGAACTTTGACTAATTTTTTAAAAACTTAGTGAAAGTTCCAAAATGACCTATTTTTGGGGGTTCTGGCCTAGGTAGCAGTTTTGCAAATATGCCCTAAGTGCCCATACATGCACATTTCGTGTACTGCTATTATCAAGGTTATTACTCATGTGGTCTTGGATGATGGGCTGATATCTGTTGCTTGATTGTCACCCTATCTATGTCACTACAACTTGTTCTACTAGAAGACTCCCCTTGTTACTTATCCCCTATATGGGGTAGAGAACTTTTTATGTAAAATTGATTGTCTCTTATTTGACATATTAATATAAACCCTCATTTTTTTGGGGGGAAATATGACAACCAAGATATGATATTATACTCAATGTTCATGGAGCAATATTGATTTAAGGGAAGGTAGGTTACCTAATTTATTGTGTTAGTTAGATGATTGCTTATTGTTTGCTATACCTCTTGCATACAATTATAACACCACCATGGAGACATTTGGCATAGTGTATAAAAGTGCAAAAGTTTGGTGCTATCTATTTGGAAACTCTTGCGTTGTGGAATTAGCATCTCTTTAAAAAAAAGTATCTTAAAATGAAGGGTTTTGCTACAAGGATTCAAGTTCATTATGGAATATGTTTGGCTATTTGCCTTGTAGTCATGTCACTAGAATTTATTACATGGAGTTCAAGAGTGCTTAAAAATTAGGGCACATTTGCAAGGATGCTACTTGGGCCAGTCCCACCAAAAATGAGTCATTTGGGAACTTTCACTAAACATTTTTATAGTGCCCAAATAACCTCTTTTTGGGGGTATGGGCTGGGCAACATCCCTATAAACCTACCCTAATTTTTGGCCTTTTGGCATGAAATTTGGAATTACATCATCCAAACAGGCCATTTTTCATGAAAATACAAAATTTAGCCACACCCAAAAAAAGGTCTACCAAAGCTAGGTATCCTGTAGATAGGCTGAAATATGATGGATTTACAACCATTCACTATGCCTATATGGTCAAAGTGATACATGAACCAGAACCCACTTCTTTTGAGCAAGCCATGGGAAAAGAAAAATGGGAGAAAGCCATGGATGAAGAAATGGATGCCTTGGAAGGAAATGCTACATGGGAATTGGTGCCTTTGCCTAAAGACAAGAATGCAATTGGTTGCAAGTGGGTTTATAAGGTGAAGCACAATGCAGATGGTTATGTGAACAGATACAAGACAAGATTAGTTGTCAAGGGGTATGCACAAACATATGGCATTGATTATGAAGAAACATTCAGTCCGGTTGCAAGGATGTCAACCATAAGAGCAGTCATTTCTATGCTTGCATCAAAGGGATGATCTTTACATCAGATGGATGTAAAGAATGCTTTCTTGCATGGTGATTTGCAAGAAGAGGTCTATATGGAGCAGCCACCAGGTTATGTTCATGCTGTTCATCCTAAGTTTGTTTGCAGGTTAAAGAAATCCTTGTATGGCTTGAAGCAAGCACCCAGAGCATGGTTTGACAAAATAGGACATTATCTTGTCACTATTGGCTTTCAAATTTCCAAGGCAGATTTCTCACTTTATGTGAGAAAAACAGAGAAAGGCATTATGATGCTTGTCGTTTATGTTGATGATTTGATCATCACAAGTGATAGTGATGAAGATATCCTTCATGTGAAAATGCTACTGAAGCAGAAGTTTGAGATGAAGAATTTGGGAGAGTTGCATCACTTCTTGGGCATTGAGGTGATCAGATCCACAAGTGGGATATGGCTCTTGCAGAGGCAGTATGGATTGGACATGCTGTCCAAATATGGGATGACAGGCTGTAAGCCTATTTCAGTTCCTTTGGAGCAGAATGTGAAGCTGAGCGCAGATGCAGGTGAGCTTCTGGAAGACTATGTACATACGCATAGTAGGAAGTTTGATTTATATGACTATTACGAGGCCAAGATTTGAGCTATGCTATAGGGTTGGTAAGTCAGTTTATGGGAAATAGAAGGGAAATAGTTGGGAAATAGGATGGGACCATGGGAAATAGCACTCCATGCCCTAGACCTCAATGTGAAAATGCACCATGGGAAATAAGACTCCATGCTCTAGACCTCAAGGTGCTATTTCCCCCACTCTAGATAACCATTGATGTGACATTTCTTTTATAGCATGTCTGCACCTCTATCCCTTACCATGGAGCTCTCTCTTGGGTCATTGAACGGACTGGAGGATGAGCTCTATTAACATATTCTCATTGTGTACTTTGAATGAGATGCTTGTAGGGTCAGTAGACGAGACAAGTCTTGTGAAGGAGGGTGGGGGTGGTGAGGCTTTTTGAGGCTCTGGGGGGGCAATAGTCTTTTGAGCTTGTAGGGAAGGCACAAGCACTTCTTGGGTACTCACGGTGGGTAAGGGTGAAGGAAGATCAAGTATAGGTGCCACAATGGGTCTAAAGGGTGCAGGGGTGGAATCATGAGTGGGGGTGAGAGGCTAAAGTCCCTGAGGTGCCATGGTGTTCAGCGCTGGACATAGCATTGACAAAATATGAAGAGAGGAGTGGAGAAGAGTGGATATGAGGAGTGAGGGCACATCTACTGAGCACACCATAAATGAGTAACTATACCCTAGATTTAGTTAAAAATGTAGAATATATACAAACCCTTCTAGGGTTAGGGATAGGGTTAGGGTTAGGGTATCTAACCCTATCCTTTATAGCACTCTATGTGTTAGTGTTATGCACAATATTGATCACATGATGTTGAGATGGTTTCTCAACACCTTTCCTTAAGATCAACATCATGAAGTAGGCTTTCCCTCAAAATGATGATTCTAGGGAATCAAAGAAGGATTAAACATTACATTCCATCACACCCCTTTAATGGGAATGTCCTTCTTCTACATCAAACCAAGAGCTTATCAGTGCTTCTCGAAAAGCTCTTTGCCAAGTGGTTTGGTAAAGATGTCTACAACATTTTCTTTGCTGTCATAATGCTGCAGTATGATGTCACCAAGTAACACTCTTTCTCTAATGAAGTGCTCTCTGACATCAATGTGTTTTTCCTTGGAGTGATATATTGGATTCTTGGCCAATGCTTGAGCCGATTGATTATCATAGTATATTGTTGTTGGCTTTGATTCATCAAAGGAATATGTTTCTAATAATACTCTTCTGAGTGCCCTATATTGTACTTTAGTTGAAGATAAAGAAATAGTTGGTTGCTTGTTTGACAACCATGATATAGCACCTTGACCAAGGAAAAATGCATATCGTTGTGTGGATCTCCTAGTCTCATGATCTCTGACATAGTCATTGTCACAGTATCCATGCAACCTTGGATGACTTCCTCTATATTCTATTCCAAACTATCTTGTACCTCTGATGTATGCCAAAAATAGCCAAAACACGCTAGATTTAGAGAAAGTGCTTTCTCGACCACCCTCGAGCACGTGGGCTATAGCTTGACTCATCCATAGGCCTGTATCTAACCCAGGCGTCCCATACCACCCGAGCCCCCGTCCAGAGGACCTTCGATACACCACCTATGATCCACCATGTGGATGGCCAGAGTCCCAAGTCCTATCCATTAGTTAAGGAGCGCTCAACTGATCTACACAATAGCACTGGCCCTCCCTCTATATAGAAGGAAACCTGCTATAGATAGCACAATGCTATGAATAGCTCCCTCCATATAAAGCGAGCACTATATATGAATCAATCTCTATATATAGCAATCTCGGTGAAAAATAGCCACCCAGCCCTATGCTGTCCCATAAACCACGTTAACCTGCTATTTAACCCTAGGTACACCATGCACATGACACTTATGAATTTGAGTTTATGGAACGTCTTATTTCTATCAATACCTGCCCTATCATTTTACATAAGCTTAGCCAAGTTAGGCGTTTTATAGATGATTTATTTGTACCAGATGTTCCTAACTTTCAAGACTTTATGTACAAAGATGCTAGTGCTTTTGGAGAAGGAATCTATCCTTGTGACTCTTGTGAACTGAACTGCACTTCAAGAGGAGATTCTTGTGTTTTCTTAGATCTTAGACTTTCTCAATCTACCATAGGATTAGAGGTTGATATATATGATAAACGTGAACAATCTGAATATAGTGCTTCACACATTATTAAAATGCCTCACATTGACTCAAACATTTCTGATTTGGCAAAATATGGAGTCATTTCTTCCCAATTCCATAGATTTTTCCACCTTTGTACAGTTAAGGAGTCTTTTATCACTGAATGTAGTAATTTGATCACTTTACTATTACACAAGAGGTATAATCCAAGGAAAATAATGAAAGGAGTATGCACAATCTTAGATATGAAGTCTTTTATCTATGGTGTATCGGCCTTAGGTATGTTTAGAATGATTGAACATAAGCTAAAAACAAAAAGCAGGGAATTGAATAGCCCGTTTTTCTTTTAGTTTCAAAAGAGAGTTTGTTTGAGTATACTCGTGCTTTCTAAGTTAGAATTGTATTTTTGCCTCTTTGTAGGAAATGATACGTAAGTGTAAAGGGCCTTTTAGTTTTTATGTTTTAAATAAGAGTGAGAGTGAGAGTGAGAGAGAGCGAGAGAGTGATATTCCAGTTTTTTGGAAGATTTTGTTTTATTTTTGCTTAGTCACCTACTTCCTTTCTTCTTTGTTTCTTGTTTTCTTTCTCTTTTGTTTATTTGACGTATTTTAGTAAGCACTGGGTTTGCCCAAGAGAATCCGCGGGTCTTTAGAAACCCAGTATAGCTACTTATGCTTAGGCACTGATGACGACATAAGTGTTGCTTTGCTTGCTAAGTATGTCTTCCTTTTGTTTTTCATAAAAGTTTTTGTTCCTCTTTTTTCTTCTCTTTCATTTTCTCTTTTATTTTCTATTTAGATTTATGATCTTGAGAACAAAAAAAATTCTAAATTTGTACGATTGGACTTATTCTAGTCTTACAAATGTATATTTTTCTATTACCTTAGCGGACATGCAAATTCTTTGAATTTTTGTCCAAGTGGTGATCAATTGTTTAACTACATCGTTTTATCTTATGTGGGTGCAGAAGCCCCAACAGCTAAACTTATTCTCATTCATTATTATTATTATTTTAATTCTTTTCTTTTTGTTTAATAATTTAGTTTTAGTTTTTATTTTTAACTCTCTCTCTCTCTCTCTCTCTCTCAATTTTTAATTTTATTTTTTTTATAATTTTATTTCTTTAAGAAGTGTGCTTTTGCGTTTTGTTTTAGTTGCTCTCCTTGGTTTATTTCACAGTATGACTGCTTTATTTTTTATTTTATTTTATTTATTCATATTTATATTTATTTTTAAATTATTGGTGACTTTCCTTTTCTCTTTCTCTTTCTTTGGTGCTTCTAAGTTGATTAAGCTCTTACAGTGGCCTTGGGGCTTTGGCTAACCCTAACTGTAATTGCCAGTTCGGGGGTATATTGGCTTAGAAATACATGCTATGATGAATTCGCATTTTGGAAACCAATAGGGCGATCTCTTGGGATGTCATCTGGCTCCTGTAACATTCCCTTGTAGTATTAAGGGAGGAATTAGAGTAGCGACTACGCAAGAAAGCCCCCCCCTAAATACTAGTCTCACTCCTGCTAGAGTTAGGGGATATAGCAAGGGAGAAACTGCCTTGGGATGGGCAGGGAGAGTGCAAGTAAGTTCCCTAATGTTGGATCGTTTGACCTCACCGAACAACATTGGAAATACTGGTGATGGTCTTGTCTCTTTAGTAGGTGATTTAGTTAGGTCTAGCTCCGTAAATCAAAACAAAAAGTTAGAAGAAACATATATAGAGAAAGTTTTAACTTTTTAGCTAGGTCAAACATGAATAATCTTCATGATTTTGGGAACGTAACATTAATTGGTCTAACTTTAAGGCTCTATTAGTTAGCACTCATTATACTAATAATAACATAAGAATTCTTAATAAACTAAGACGTCTTAGAAACAAGCATCTCAAGACTTTTGTTTCTATTAGTCCTATTCATGCTACGCAAGTAATTTATGTTGTCTATAACATACATAGTAGTAATATGCTTTATGTAGGACAAACCTATAGGGCAGCTTTTATTCGTTTTCAAGAACATGTTAGGGAAGCTAGAATAGTTCATTTTGAATTCCTTAATTGAGAATTCAAAACCCTTATATGCAGCAATGGCAAAGTGTGGTTTCGAATCTTTTTGTTGCTTTCCCATTGAGCATATAGAGGGCCATTTCAATAATGCCAAGGATTTTTACAAGGCTGCTCGTCCTCGTGAATTGTTTTGGATGAGAACTTTACACACTTTCTTCCAAAGAGGTTTTAATTTGGAAGGAAAATCAACTCTTCGTAAAAATAAAAGAACCTCTAAAAAGAGCCCTTTGATGTGGAGAACTCATATCAAGCCCTTTAACATTCCTCATTAGCAACATAGTCATAACCTAACATCGTATGGAAACCTAAAGTTATGTTACGGGGTTGTCCTAGCTCTCCTGCAATCTCACATGTTGTTTGTGAGTTGATTCCCCCACTTCCTCTTCCTCCACTTCCTCCTCCTTTTAGTTCCTTTAACTTCCTCAGTTCCAAGAGTTTTTGCTTCTTGAGACTATAAAAGAAGACTACTCTACCTAGATAGATTAATGTCTCTGGGTCTTTTTTCAATAAAAGTTTTTGAAAAATATAATGTCAAAGTTCTTTTTAAACTTCAATACACCTTGGAAAACTTCTCTTTTGACGATTTGAATCTAAATAAGCTCCATTATATACAACTTTAGACTTCGTTGGATCGCTTCTTAAAAGTAAAAACTTCCTTTCAAAGCAAAGAAGTCTATCTAAATAAGGAACTCTTCATTTGTATTTTTAGTTCTTCCTCACTTGACAAGATAGGCTTAAACTTAATTTTGAAGTCTCCTGAAGTAATGGATTCTCTCTCTCATTTTGTGAGAAGAATTTGGAAGCATCCAGTAGTAGCTTGGAAGTATGTAAAAACTTTAGGACAAAAGGCTTTCAACTATCGAGAGATAGGTAAAAGGCTTTCAGAGCATTTAAAATCTTCTATCCTTAGAGAACCTTGTTGTTGTAAAAGTAAGAGATTCCAAAGCTTTATTGATGTTGATTTAGGACATGTAGTCATAGTTGCTACCTCAATTTTGCTTTCTAGTAACTTAAGAGACCTTTTCATGAAAGGCACAAAATTTTGATTATACTCTTTTAAAGAGTCTTGCCTTTTAAAAGCTATCGATAAGGAATCTCAAAGTTTGTTTTGCAATTAGAAGAATGTTTAGGAGTTCAAAATATCTTATCAGAATGGAAAGGGAAGATTTTGAAGAAAGTTGCTTTGAAACTAGAAGAAGTCCCTTCGGTTAATTGTTCAGAGCAAAGTAACCATCTTTCTAAAGAAGATGAAACTCTTTTTCGAAAATTCCATAGGAATTTTGTCGTTTCTTATATGGACAAATGTTCCAATAACTTTGTTTTTATTTGCAAAAAGTTCTACTTAGAATGTCTTTTGAGAGAAGTGAACTCATTTGCCAAAACTTACACCCCTACCTTAGTTTCTCAAAATTGATCTCAAAACGTCAGAATTTTTGCAAGTCTTCTAGGTTTGTTTGCAATCCAATTATATCTTTTCTTTGTGCTACTTGGAAGTTTCATAAAACTCCAAAAAAGCCAAGATTTATTGCAGCTGCTTGTGAAACTACTTTGACAGTTATCTCTAAATGGCTAAGCTACTGCTTCAAAGCCATGTTGCCTAGTGTCCACGAACATTGGAGGGACTTATTAAAAGAGGCAGATGTCCCCTCGCACTCAAGCTAGATTTTAAACAACTTTGTAGGAGTGATTCGTGTTGTAAAATTTTTTAATTCCTCTCAAAGCATTTAGGAAAAAGAGTCTCCTATTCTCTTTCAAACCTATGATTTTACCATGCTTTACACAAAGATCGAGCTAGAAGACTTGAAGTTTAGAATAAATAAGCTAGTGGCTAAAGTTTTCAAGCTGAGATTTGACAACGATAGATGCAAAGTGCTAAAAGTTGAGAAAACAGCCTTATGCTTTGACTTTTTATGGCTAAAAAATACAAATCATGACATAGGTTCCAAAAAGAAAAGAATGTTTGATCTTGGATAGATTTTCTTTTAGATAATCTTTACATCATAATAGGTGATTCTTTGTTTTAACAAATTATAGGAATCGCCATGGGCACTAATTGTGCCATCTCTTTTTAGCAAACTTTTATCTTTTCACTTATGAATTTGAGTTTATGCAACGTCTTATTTCTATCAATACCTGCCCTATCATTTTACATAAGCTTAGCCAAGTTAGGCATTTTATAGATGATTTATTTGTCCCAAATGTTCCTAACTTTCAAGACTTAATGTACAAAGATACTAGTGCTTTTGGAGAAGGAATTTCTCCCCGTGACTCTTGTGAACTCAATTGCACTTCAAAAGGAGATTCTTGTGTTTCCTTAGATCTTAGACTTTCTCAATCTACCATAGGATTAGAGGTTGATATATACGATAAACGTGAACAACCTGAATATAGTGGTTTACACATTATTAAAATGCCTCACATTGACTCAAACATTTCTGATTTGGCAAAATATGGAGTCATTTCTTCCCAATTTTCCCACCTTTGTATAACTAAGGAGTCTTTTGTCACTCAATGTAGTAATTTGATCACTTTACTATTACACAAAAGGTATAATCCAAGGAAAATAATGAAAGAAGTACGCAGAATCTTAGATATGAAGTCTTTTATCTATGGTATATTGGCCTTAGGTATGTTTAGAATGATTGAACATAAGATGAAAACAAAAAGCGAGGAGCTGAATAGCCCGTTTTTCTTTTAGTTTCAAAAGAGAGTTTGTTTGAGTATGCTTGTGCTTTCTAAGTTAGAATTGTATTTTTGCCTCTTTGTAGGAAACAATACCTAAGTGTAAAGGGCCTTTTAGATTTTTATGTTTTAAATAAGAGAGAGAGATATTCTAGTTTTTTGGAAGATTTTGTTTCTTGACTTGCTTGTTTATTTTTGCTTAGTCACCTGCTTCCTTTCTTCTTTATTTCTTGTTTCCTTTCTCTTTTGTTTATTTGACGTATTTTAGTAAGCACTAAGTTTGCCCAAGAGACTCCATGAGTCTTCAGAAACCCAATATAGCTGCTTATGCTTGGGCACTGATGACGGCATAAGTGTTGCTGTGCTTGCTAAGTATGTTTTCCTTTTGTTTTTCATAAAAGTTTTTGTTTACCTCTTTTTTCTTCTCTTTCATTTTCTCTTTTATTTTCTGTGTAGATTTTTGATCTTTAGAATAATAAAAATTCTAAATTTGTACAATTGGACTTATTCTAGTCTTACAAAGGTATATAGGTATATGATTGAGATATAGAGCTAAGAAGTGAGCTGTGCAAAACTGTAAAGAGAACTGTAAAGAGCTGCTGAAATGTTACCCAAATGTTACTCCTTTTGCTGGTCTGAATCCCCCACTATTGTGTTGCATAGACACCTTCTAGGAGGTCTGAACTGAGGGCAAGAGTACCCAAACATTACTCCATTTGCTAGTCCAAATCCCCGAGTGTTGTGCTGCGTAGACACCTTCTAGGAGGGCTAAATTAAGGCAAAGAGCTGAGGTTGGTCAGAGACCACACTTTGGAGGTGTTCAAGGCTGCACAAGAGGGGCTGAGGGGAGCTTTTTGGAGTGCTAAAGGCTAGAGGATTGAATGAGGAACGAGGCAAGGAGGCCCCCTATTTATAGGAGCTGTGGGGCTGAGCCAACCAACCAAATTGGCTGACTTTTTAGTCAGCTGTTTAGGCCCTTGGCCCCATAAAAGGCAGCCTTGGGAGGGGTGCAGGGCAGCCTATAAAGGTAGCCCTTCCCTAGCCCATTCCCCTTCATTTGTTCCAGCCCTGAGGGGGCTTAGAAGGGCTCCTATCCTAGGCTAGACCTAGACATCTCTAATCCTAAGATGGAAACACTACCCTATTGTTCTCTAGTGGGTATTAGTGAACAAGGACTGATCTTCTGACTTGACCTAAGGCTGAGAGACTGACCTACGTAGCTTGTGCTTGATTGTCTGTGGACAAGGGGTCACATCATTTGACAATATCTCCTATTAGGGAACTATAACACACTTGTTGATGTAGCTAGTGTATCACATTGCACCCAAGTGCAGGGGTGCATGTGACAAGTCTGAATTGAGATCACATTTCAACATGGATCTTTGTTTTCATCTTCCCCTCTCTTGTTGGCTGGCTGGGCTATCTTTCAAATGCTAGAAAGTAGAGATGGAGGTTGATTGATGTAGCTAACCCTCCTGCATAGTGAAAAATTGTGTATAGAAACATAGCCGAGGAAACAGATACTGCTTAATTCAAATCCCACTCTCCTTTGTGCACTCATATGTAGATAGAGAATTGATGTCCTCTACAACAAGACTTCCACCTTTGCTTGCCAAGAAGGCTTTTACCCTCCATTTTCCTTAGCGCCTGAGAAACACAAGACAAACATGTTAGCACTTATGATCTTGTAGGCTAGTTAGGACATTTAGTCCTAGTATACCTAGCTCACTTAGGACATTTTGGACCTTAGTCAACTAGTTGACTTGTGGGCATATATTGGCCACTCTTTTAGTTCTTTCATTATCCATTTGCAAATACACTCAAACCCTTCAGCTTGTTGTTTGCTCCGTTGCATTTCATTGCTTCGCGCACCCAACAGTGGTATCAGAGGAGGATTTCTTGCTCGTACGTGCCTCCTTCCATTTTCTAACTTCAGCCCAACTCACTCCTCTCAAGGAGGTAAACACCATGGGTGAAGATGGGAGCCAACCTGATGCGTGATGAAGTAAGGGTGGGAGTTGCTTCTATTTGTATGCTTCAAGCATTAGTCTAGAACAACAAGTTTTTTTTTTTTTTCAAAGGAAGGAACCTTGTATTAATGCTTGAAAAACTTCATACAAAATAGCAACCCTGAAGGTGCTGAGTATGGAGAAAAACTAGGAAAAGGCTGAAAGAAAAACCGACCTGTTCCAGAGAAACCCAACTCACTGCCTAGGGAATCTTTGGTACTGGGGCTAACAGCCAAGTGGGGGGACTATACAACTAGCGAATCCCTTGTGGAGTGAAGATGTAGAAGACTCATGCAGGCCAAGCCTTGCAAAAACGAGCCTCAATAATCGCTCTAGAGCTTGGAGTCCCATGCTCCCAGGTGGAGCGTAGAGTATAGAGATATCTTGCTAGATGGCAACCATGGTACCCGAGGGTGGAACCTGGTGCTTAGTGCTCACCCATCACAAGACTGCAATGAGCCACCCAGATGTTCCACATAGTGATGCTGGCTACCACCTCCCAAACATTGTCCTCCAAAGGAGAGGGGGGAGCTAGGCTATCTAGAGGGACTACCTCATGGAGTGCTATCCTCTGTATGCTCTGACCTTATATCCGGTAAGCTGGGGAGACCTCATCAATCTAGAACTGTGTCCTTCCTTCGTGAACCAGGCCACCATCCCCCAGGTGTAGTCCCTCTGGAGACTCTACATGTGGGTCGTGATCCGGAGGGCTCCCATCGAGATCCTTGCTACTCTGTGACAGCTCCACAAGCAGTGCAAAATTGTCTCCAGGAAACCACCAGAGCAATAGTGGCACTGCCCCTCCACTTGCATCTGCTCCAACCATAGTCCAATGGGTAAGCCTCCATGGGCGGCTAGCCAAAAGAAGTAGGATATCTTCCTTGGCTACAAATTGGACCATAGCCACGTCCAAAACCTAGAACGGACATCTCGGGGCACTCTTTGGGTCACCCAATGTCGCTCCCTCGAGGGCGTCCACCTCGAAGAGTCCATTTGAAGTCTCCGGCCAATCCGTGTGGTATATGAAAAGAAGGGCATCTCATCCATCTACTCAGCAAGGCCACCCCTGGAGGGCCAGAACCACTCTTCTAGATCCAACTGGACCTCCCTCAAGGGTCTACCCTCCCATAGCCAGAGACACCATTTGGGGGCATCCTGCTCTGAAATACTGGGAGGGTCAATGTGCCACTCCTTCCCCAAACGTCCCACCACTCTAATCATTTGCCAATGAATCCCGTCAAGACTCCCATCCATCTCCGGGTCCCCCTCCGTGAGCGGATGGAGTAGGCCTCCCGATCCGGGGTGCATGCTACCTTGTTGCATCATCATCCTCAAAGGGACACCAATTTGAGAAAACTACCCTAGCCAAGTGCTGTCTCTCCAAGCGTGAAGTCCCTCCCACCAGGACTCAGGGATGGCTAGGTCAATCTCTCTCATCCACTACCCTGTTCCTCATAGATGCACTATGGTGCCAAGTCTCGCCTTTGCCTCCATGGGTAATCTACTCCATCTGCCAAAAGATCGGTCCGGGCCACTGTCCCATTGTGCCCAACCAATGTGCGTCCGATGTCTAAGCATACGCCCCTTCTGATCTCAGATCTCTGGGTGCCACATAAGGGGCTGACGCTCAAACTCCTCTCTGCATCTGGTCGGTGAGACCCCTGAAAATCCTCTGCTAGGCCCCGTGAAGGCTCCGCATCAAAGGGGAACCCTTCCCTGTAAGGGGAGCCTCTGAGAAGATCCACCTGTGTGAGGGCTGCCACTGTCCTCCAGTGAGTGGGGTGTTCCTAAGAAGCCCTTTTTGTAAGAGGAGGTTCCAAGGCTCTACACCTGGAGTGAGGCTGCAAACAACGAACTTGCCCAAGGGGGCTCTGCTCTGCATCTCTAGATCTATGATATCCAAGCCTCCCAGTGCCTATGGCATGATCACCGTCTGCCAAGCGACCCGAGCTCTAGTATTCCACGTGCTGTCCGATCATGCCCAAAGGAAGTTTCGAACCCCAACCGGCGAAGCTACCCAATGCATCCTCTATGAAAGCACCAACAGGAGGCGATATACTAGGCCGTGGCGAGAAGGACCTGGTTTGCCTCTAAGGCACGCCTTGCTAGGGAGAGCTTGGCCAAGCTCCAGTAGAGAAGCTTGCACCGAACACTCTCTAGGACCGGGGTGATCTGTTGCTCTGTTGTAATATCCATACTAACCTGGCAACCAAGGTCTCTTGCTGTCTGACCCCTTGGTATCCATCTGAAGCCAAAATCACTCCCCCACTCATGGATCTCCTGTGTCTCCTCATGGCCCGTGAAGAAACCTATGGACTTTGTCGAGTTGATCCGCGCACCCGAGGCCTCGCAGTAGATAGCCAAGGCTCCCCTAACTCTCTCCAAGCTCGATGTGGTGCCCTGAACATACAAGGCTGTGTCATCTGCAAACTTAGAGTCAAGCAGTTCCTCCTCCTGACGGATTGGGAGCCTCAATTCTGTGAGGCCCGCCACCTGTGATCTCAAATAGTAGCCCAGGGTTTCCGCCACGAAAAGCAAGAGGAAAGGAGCAGGTGGGCAACCCGGGTGGGCCGAGCACAAGAGAGGAAAGGCCTCGCTTGTTTGCCCTCCGATAAGCATTTGGCTAGAGCTCCTTGCATAGAGCGCTGAAACTCCGCTGACCCATTTGTTTGAGAAACCAAATCTCTGCATAGTGTCCTCCAAGAAGGACCACTCCACCCTATCATAGGCCTTCTCAAAATCCAAGAGAAGGACGGCCAATGGCTGTGACTCCTCCTTGGACCAATCCACTGCCTCCCAAAAAGTAAAGATGTTGTCCAAGATGCTATGTTCTTGGAAAAACCCCGTCAATGTGTCATGGATGATGTCCGTAAGATGGGGCCATAACCGCAAGCTCAAGACCTTGGCGAGGATCTTGTAAGCAGTATCAAGTAGAGTGATCAGTCTCCATTGTCGGATGTTGGACCTATCTCCCCCTTTCAAGATCAAACAAATCCAACCCTTGCTCAAGGACTGTGGGAGGGAGCCTCTGTCAAACATCTCCTGGCATGCTAGTCGGAAAGGGGTGGAGGTGATCTCCCAGAAGTTCCAGAAGAAGGCCAGAGTTAGCCATCTTCGCCAGGACTATTCTGGGTTGAGAGAGCCTTGATGGCTTCCCAGAGCTCCTCATCAATGAAAGGCACCTCTAGCATGCTGCATAAATCCTGCGAGACCACTGCCGGAACGTGATCCCAAACTACCTCTCGAGCCACTAAACTAGTTGGAGTCATCCTCTCCATCGAAAAAAGTTGGCTGTAGAAATCTATGGTCAGGTCTAGTATCTCTTGTGGGTCAGTGTGCATGATGTCGTGCGGATCCTGGAGACGCTGTAGCTGTGTGCCTGCCGATCGAGGCCCACTAGTTTGAAAGAACTGCTTCATCATCCTGTCCCCCTGTTGTACCCACCGGGTCTGGGACGAGTGATAAGAGAACTCAGCCCATCGGATCTTCGTGTCCTCAAGCTCAAGGCGAGCGCTCTCAAGCCTGTCTCTAAGCCACTGGGAACCTGGGTCTTGCTCCCTGAGCTGCTCTATGGAGGCGAGGTCCCTCCTCAAAGCCTGCTCATGATCCTGAAGCATCTTCCTCTGCCTAAGGGCGTGAGCCTGTAGCTCCTCACTGCTCCTTTGGATCGCATCGGCCACCCATGAAGCCCAGCCCTTGCTCAATATCATCTCTGAGTGCTGCCAAATCTCCACCATGGCTTGCTGGATCTCCTCATCTGCAGGAGGTCCTCTGGGATGTGGACCCCCTTCTGGGGGAGACCTTGGCGGTACCTTCCAAAATCTCGGTAGAGCCGCCTCTGTGCAGTGCCCAATCCCCAACGTAGAAATGGCCTAGTCTCTCAAGCAGTCCATCATGTCTCCTCTGTCCAAAAGAGAATAGAAGGCAGCCAGGTATCTTGCTGAAATCTAGCTCTCGCCACAAGTCTCTGGCAGTGATCATGAAAATGAACTGCTCCCAGGTGCTACACTCTACTGTAGGCATCTCTGCGAATGAGGCGCCGCCCTACTTGTCTTCCCCAAACTCCAGGTTGTTGAAGTCTCCACCAACAATATAGGAGTCTACGTCCGAAAGACTCTTTGTTAGCCTTCTCTAAAAGGCCAGGCGGTGTTGTCTGCACGCTGGGGCATACACGTTCAGGATCCCAATCTTGGACTCTCTCGACCCGACTCCCATCCAAATTGCCCATCCAGGGATAAGCTTCCCCGTCCAGGGATAAGCTTGCCCATCCAAATCGCCTGTCCAGGAAGCTTGCCCTGGTCGTAGACCTCTGGAGCTAAAGTCTGTGAAACCGAGATGCAGATCCCTCCACTCTGTCCTACTGTATGGGACCTCTCCTCCGGACCTCTCCCTGGGAGGAGGTGGTGACGTCATCTAATGTCTGCTACTGAAAACATATGCTCCTGAATCAAAAGGATATCTAGTGGCTGTCCTACAATGGCCCTCTGCAACTCTTGCTGGAGTATTAGGTACTGCGGCTGACTACGAGCACGGTCGTGGAGCCCGTGCATGTTCCAACTCACTATAGTCCAGCTCATGAGAACGGGGGTGCAGCGAACAAGGCCCTCCTATGCGTGGGTTCCTGTTCTAGAAAGACTGCCTTAAGTGACTTTGCTGGGGGTTTTGAGGGCGAATAGTCTGTTTCTGTGCGATGATGTACTAGGGTGGATACTAGCTCAATGCCGATCTTCCGTGCCCACTTCATCATGAAGGAGACTTCACCCCGAACTGCTCCACACACTTCTGGAGGGGCCAATAGTATGCATGGTCCACGGTGGTCTCAAGTGGCAATCTCATAACTCCCATCACCAAACCACATAATGGCTCCTCTCGTGTGAAGCTTAGATGGGAATTCACCTCCGCCCCATGGGCGTACCAAAGGTCCAGTCCCTATGCTTCCATCCACTCATCCATCATGCATTCTATATGGTTTCCCATAATAGCATCAAACACCTCTGGGGTCCACTTCTCCAACCCTATGGAGGCAAATTGGAAGCTCCAAATGGGGTGTATCTGAGAGCCTACTTCACTGATCAAACCCCCCTGCCGTGACTACAGGATCATAAGCGTTACCTCCAACGGTAGAGGATAGGAGTCCAGGATCTCTAGGTAGTTCCAGGGTCCCAACCTCCAGAAGTCCTATGGTAATGGGCGCCCAGGCTGGAGCTGGGGGGTGGCAGACCTAGATGACGAGAGCCCCGTCCCTCTGCATATCTCCTTGGATGGGCCTGATGCTGCGGTGAGGGAGTAGAAGGGGACGTCTTACCCTTGCCTACTGGCACGGGTGTCAAAGCCTTGGAGGAGGGGGAGGCTGAGGAACCTGCTGCGGAGGTGGAGAGGAGGGTTGCGAGGGCAAGAGGAGGTGGGGGGGCGGAGGGGGAGGGGGTGGGTGGTGAGAGTGATCATAGCGAGGGGGGTGGGTGGTGAGAGATCATAGCGGGGGGGGGCGGGTGGTGAGAGTGATCATAGCGGGGGGGGGAGGAGTGTAGAGAAGGGGGTAGGGAAAGATTTCGAGAAAGGGGGATAGCGGAGCAAAAGGGAGAGAGAGAGAGAGAGAGAGAGGAAGAGGGAGAGGAAGGGTAGGAGAGAGAGAATGAGGTAGGAAAGAGAGGAGAGATTGAGAGTGAGTAGGGAAGAGAGAGAGAGTGAGTGAGTGAGCGTAGGCAAGAAGGAAAAAGGGAGAGTAGATAGGATTAGATGTCACATCAAAAAGTACATAGTAGAGGGTGGATGGAGACTTATATAGTCCCTCTACATTTTCCACCTAAAGGGCCTCTAAGTTGGCCTCTTTTTCCCCTTCATTATAGCCATCCCTTCCCATAGAATTTTGCCCTCAAAATTTCATATGCGGGCTATTAAATAGGTGCAGCAAACAGCAAATAATAATTAGCCCGCTAGGAGATAGGGTTGTCCTAGACAATGCTCTCTGGCTGCCATGAGTTCTCATCCTTAGGAAGTCCCTGCCACTTGATAAGATACTCGATGTAGACTGTGTTTCGGAGTACGTGATCCCTAAAACCCATAATGCACTTCGAAACATAGATTATGTGGCCCTCCTCATCCATAGGTGGTAGCTCAGGAAGGACTTGGACATGCTGTCCGACATGTGGCTTCAGCAAGGATACATGGAACACATTATGAATCCTGGAGGTCCTGGGTAGCTCCAACTCATACGCCACCTCGCCAACTTTGCAGATAATCCTATAGGGACCGTAATACCTGTGAGCAAGCTTTGTGTTGATGTTACCCTTTAGCGAGGGATAATGATTATTATGGAGGCGTAAGTGCACATAATCCCCTTCTTCAAAAGACAGATACCTTTTGCGTTCATCCGCATACTTCTTCTGCTTGGCTTGGGCATCCTGCATATTCTTTTTAGCCAGTTGTAGAAGGGCATCCATACTTTCCAAGTCATTTGTTGCTTGCTGATTTTTCACAGCCATGTCTACAACTAAAGATGGCATACCCACTGTGCATCCATGCATAGCCTCGAACGGGCTCATGCCAATAGAGATGTGCTTGGTATTGTTGTAACAAAATTTAGCAAGTGCCAACCACTTATCCCAAGACTTCTATGTGTCATGATAGAAATGCCTTAAATACTCCTCCAGCCATTTGTTCACCCTTTTTGACTGTCCATCCGTCTCAAGGTGGTAAGCAGTGCTAGGTGTAAGAGAAGTACCCACTGTTGTAAATAATTCTAGCCAAAATTTTGCATCTCTATCATTGACAATCTCCTGAGGGAAATCATGATGCTTAAAAACATGCTCGATGAATTGCCAAGCAACTTGTGATGCTGAATAATGGGTCTTAGTGGGTATGAAATGGGCCTGCTTTGTCATTCTGTTAACCACCACAAAAATGCTATCCCATCCTTGCTCTGTGGAAGGCAACCCTGTGGTGAAATCCATAGCAATGTGAGTCCATTTGCCTTCTAGAATAGGTAATGGCTGCAAGAGACCCGTGGGTAACCGGCTGTCCACTTCATTTTGCTGGCAGGGCAAACATTCACTGACAAATTTAACTACATCTCGCCACAAGCCATCCTAGATAAAGCTCTGTTTGACCTTTTCATACGTCTTAGTAATACCCGCATGCCCTGCCGTAGGAAATGAGTGCATTTCCTGTAAGACCAACAGTCGGTACTTTGAATCTGGCACCAAATAAATTCTGTCCTTGCACCACAACAGCCCATTATGTAGCTTAAATTCAGCATGCCCCTGGCATGATGGCCTCTGTAACTCCGGAGCTGGCCTTAGAATCCTGCATGTATTCCTCTTGAATACCATGAATCCACTCGTAGTAGATGGTAGAAATGGCAGACAAACTGCAAGCCCACATACAGGATAAGGCATCTGCAACCACGTTTTCTTTCCCTTTCCTATACTCAATGTCGAAATCATAAGACTGACCTCTTCTGCTTCATTGACAAGTTGGGTTGTGTAAGGAAATACTTGAGTGTCCTATGATCTGTCTTAACCTTGATTTTGCTACCACACAGGTAGTGGTGCCATTTTTCAAAAGCATGGAGGATAGCCAACATTTCCTGATCATACACATAATAATCTAATTCCTTGGCATCCAATTTCCTACTTTCAAAAGCAATTACCCTGTGTTCCTCTCTTAGCACAGCCCCTAATCCTTTGCCATTGGCATCTGCCTCCACAATGAAAGTACGTGAAAAATCAGGGCATACCAACACAGGAGCATGAGTGAGGGCGAATTTCAGGTCTTCAAAGCTGCACTGTGCATCTGTAGACCACATAAAAGCATCCTTCTTCAAAAGGTCTGTCAGAGGGGCTGCCCTTTTGGCAAACTTGCGAATAAACGCCTGTAGAAGGAAGCAAGACCAAGAAATCCCCTCAACGAAGTAGGGTTGCGTGGCTACGGCCAATCCTCTTCACCTTTGCAGGATCCACTCGAATGCCATCCTTGCTCACAATGTGACCAAGATACTCCTCTTGTGCCATAAAAGTGCATTTGCTGGCTTTAGCATAAAGCTGATGCATCCTCAAAATTTCCAGCATTTGCTTGGCATGTCTGATGTGCTCCTGCTTATCCTTGCTGTAAATGAGGATGTCATAAAAAAATACCAGCACATATTTGAAAAGGAGAGGCTGCAAAATCTTGTTCATGAGTGCCTGGAGGTAGCTGGCGCATTAGTCAATCCAAAAGGCATCACCTTGAACTCATACAGTCCCCTCTCTGTGCGAAAGGTTGTCTTGTGCTCATCCCCAGCTTTCATTCTAATCTGATGATAGCCGGACCTCAAATCAATCTTAGTGAAGAACTGAGCATCATCCAATAGGTCATTTATCCTGGGGATTGGAAACCTGTTTTTGATGGTGACCTTATTCAAGTCTCTGTAGTCAATGCACATACGGTAAGAACCATCCTTCTTTTTCACTAGGAGCACAGGGGATGCAAGAGGAGAAGTGCTATGAGTGATGAAACTCTTCTGAAGTAAGTCCCGCACTTGAGTTGCCACTTCTTCTCGTTCTACCTTAGAGAGTCGGTATGGGGCCTTATTGATTGGCTTATTGCCAGGTTCCAAGACAATGGCATGATCTACATCTCTTCTCGGAGGCAACTGTGATGGTAAATCAGCAAACACGTCTGCAAACTCTGAGAGCAATCTCTACATATCACAATCATCAACATGGGGAGTGCCACCCTCTTTAGTTACTGACACATTTAATCCATATATGGCACTGCCCCTCTTGAGCTCTCTGGCCAATTGCCTTGTTGAAATGACCTGCAATTTAGGAGCTGCAATACCATGCAATGTAACTACAATCACAGCCCAGGACAACATCTATTGGGCCCATGTCAAGGGCCAAGAGATCACCTGCAAATGTATAGTCATCAGAGAACTTAATCCTTGCATCTTGGCAACAAGATCTACTGATCATATGCTGTCCATTGGCCACTTCTACTCTCAGCCCATGGTCTATCTCAATAGCAATCAGTCCCACCCTCTGTAAGGTCTTGCAGTTAACAAAACTGTGGGTGCTACCGCTATCCACCAACACATGCACAATCCTGCCATTAATCATCCATGTTAATTTGATAGTATCAACACTTTTGGCACCCATCAGAACATGTGTGGAAATAGTATAAAGTGTTGGCTGGGCATCCCAATAAACCTCATCCTCGTTCACAAGAGCATTACCACCTGCATCTTCACGTGCATAGAAAGGTATCGCATCGTGATGCTCCACAGAAAAGAGTGTTGGCCTACGGCCTCTCATGCCACCAGTGGGCAGAATCTCATATGAATGCGAAGCATGAGTGTCATGCGCAGTAGCACCACCAAGATCAAAAGGAAAGTCAGTGCCCTTCATGGCTCCAGTGTCAGGAGCCTCATTTGCATCATGTATATTTGCCATCTCATCCTGAGATGTATGCAAAGACCCTGGGGCATCAAACAAATCCTCGTCATCTGAGAGGTCAATGATCATCCTGAGCTTGGCAGTACCACTGTTGCGCATCTTGCACACATTCTTGTGCTCAGGAGTCCATTTCTCACCACATTTAAAACATAAGTTGGCCTTCTTTCTGCTGTCCATTATTCCCAAGTATGCTGTTTTATCTCAACCTACTCATTTCCAGCAGTAGGCTTCCCTCTCGGCTTGGCATTAGGATACCTGTAAGGCTTGGCATATGACATCTTACTACCCGAGATAGTAGGAAAGCGAGGAAATGGTGTTGCTGCAGATTTCCTGTCAGTCCACTCAGCAAACGTAGGCTTCGACTTAGTGTCATACCCCATAGCATGCGAGCTGCCCATGGCATTTCTGTGCTTGCCAACATATTTAGGCTCGAATACTTCTGCAAGCTGAGCTGCCCTCTCAATTGTTTGAGGGTTATGTGCCTTCACATCTGTAGCGAGAGAAGAACTTAATCCATGGATGAAACGCATCAGCTTTCCCTTTTCAGATATGTCCTGCACAAATAGGGAAAGCCTCCAAAAACGTTGCAAGTACTCTTGGACCGTACCGGGTCTATGACAAGGCATAAAATTCAGCCAAGTATTGATCCAACACACACACAAGTGGAGATACAAATGTGGTGACCATCAATTCTTTGAAACCCCTCCAAATGGTTGGTTTCTGAGGCGAATCCCTCATGTATCGCCACCATGTGTGGGCATAGTCTTGCATATGCGTACCTACAAAAATGATGCGCTCCTCCTTAGACTTGGGGTAGAAGCGGAAATAGTCTTCTAGCTTCGTGAGCCACTCCTCCAACTCATTGGGAGTGCGAGTGTCCCCTTTAAACTTATGCACTGTGAGTTTGTCCTTCATATCCTTGGCTGCATAATTCTTGTGTGTCTAGCCTCCAAAAGTGTGGGCATCATCACGCTTGAGGTTCACATAATCGGAGAAGGGCATCTCAAGTTTGATGGCCTCAGGTGGGCCCTGTATGAATGCAAAGAATCTGTCAACATATCATCAAAAGTGGCTTGCTGCCCACCACCAACCCCCTTTAAACTTATGCACTGTGAGTTTGTCCTTCATCCTTGGCTGCATAATTCTTGTGTGTGTAGCCTCCAGAAGTGTGGGCATCATCACGCTTGAGGTTCACATAATTGGAGAAGGGCATCTCAAGTTTGATGGCCTCAGGTAGGGCCCTGTATGAACACAAAGAATCTGCCAACATGTCATCAAAAGTGGCTTACTGCCCACCACCAACCCCCTGCTGCGTAGAAGTTGCTGCCATCTGATGCACTAGCTGCATCTGGCTATATGTGCTCGCTGGTGGAGCGATAGGTGCATGAACTTCGGGCTGGGTCTCTCTGCCAAATGCATCTTTCTGGAATGATGGCATACCAAAGGGCTGAGAAGAGGACCGGACCTCTCTCCCAGGGGTGTGGGTTGCCATATAAACCCAAGCCAACTCCAAGCATACTCGTTGGTGCGGTGAAAGAAACACTAGCTGGATGCATACCAACGGGTCTACCCAAAAGAGACGGCTCAGCTTGCATAGATGCAGAAAGATGAGAGCCAAAAGATGGCTTGACATCCTGCAAGAAGGTGCTCTGTGGCACAAAAAATGCATCATCTATGTTTAGATAATCCCCAAGTTGGGGTACATGCAATGGTCCAGAAGATTAATGCTCATAGGCACGACGGGCATCTGTCATAAAACCCCTGCGTGGAGCAGACAAAACATCCTCACTGTCTGAATGGTCCCCTTGTTGGGGTGCAGGTTGCTTACCCTTATCCTGCATAGCAATGGCAGATGTGATCTGCTGACCAATCTGCTGTCCCATCTGGACAAGAGCCGTATCCTGCATAGCCATGGCTGTGGTAAGCTACTAGATGAACTCCTGTCCTATTTGGCGGAAAGCACCCTAGAGCATAGATGAAAGGGCATCCAGAAACTGCGTCTGCACTACTTGCACTTCTCGAGATGTAGGAGAGAGAGGCTGAGTGGAAGGAACATGTGCACCACTAGTGGATGCAACCACTGTGGTAGGCACTTACTCATACTGAGCAACCTCATCAAAGTCATGCGATATATCACGAGGAGCACGCTTCGGTGCCATTGTGACTGCTCCTGGAGAGAGAGCTCAAATGTAGGCAAGGAGAAATGGATAACAAAAACCCTGCTGTAATGAGCCCTTGAGATAGTGTGTGGAATACACGAAAATGTCGATGGAGAGGTTTAGAAGAAAGGTCGTCGAAGAAGCTTCAAAATGGCTCCAAACAGGCTCTGAAAGGCCTCTAAGAAGAGGCTAAAAGTGAACCTTTTTTTTTTTCTTTGGTGGGGTCCCTAAGTCACCTAAGACAGTTAGTACAACAATAACCTAAGACTCCTAAGACAGTTAGGATTGTTGGTTAGTCTAACCTAACCAACCCATGAGGTACTTAACCTTAGTTAGTTTAACCCAACCTAACTAGAGCAAACTAATTAAACCTAAACAAGGTAACTCAACCCACTAACTAGCTAGACCTAACCAGACCTAAACTAACCTAACCAACCAACTAACCTAGCTAACTGAACCTTAGGAAACTAAGGTTTTTGTTGCAGGCGTTGCTTGGCGACGGCGACAGTGACAGAACCGGACGTGGCATGGATGGCGTGAGGCAAGCAGGAACAACGAGGGCAGGGCGTGGGCTGATTAGCTGAGGCACAGGATGACTAAGGCTTGGCTAAGGCAAGTGGCGATGACGAGGGAGCAAGGACGCGGGTGCTCCGTCGGAATAGCAAGAACCTCCTTGAGGCTATGGCGACTGAGTGGACTGAGCGACAGACTAAGCGCCTGAGCGGCCGAATAGCATGGATGGCATGGCAGCAGACGAAAGGGTGCTCAGTAGCAAGTCTTCAGTAGATGGAAGGCAACAGCCTCACGTGGCTCAGTGGATGGAAGACCCTAATAGAATCAACGAACGAAAGACCAATAACAGAAAACCTTCGTTGATTTGGGAGAGCCTGCTTCTACGGGATGACGTCTAGCTTCTTCAATATCTAGCTTTGTTGATTTGGGTGACGTCTAGCTTCTTCAACGGTTGTACGATGGTGTTCCTTTGGTCTTGTAGCTATTCAGTGCTGTTGTCATCATAGCACTGCTAGCAACTCCAGAGATTCATCTTGGAAATGAGAAGAAAGGCTTAGAGTCCTAGGAAGGTGCTCTGATACCAATGTAGAGAAGGGGGTAGGGACAGATTTGGAGAAAGGGGGATAGCGGAGCAGAAGGGAAAGAGAGAGAGAATGAGGTAGTACAGAGAGGGAGAGATTGAGAGTGAGTAGGGAAGAGAGAAAGTGAGTGAGTGAGCGTAGGCAGAGGGGAGGAAGGGAGAGTAGATATGATTAGATGTCACATCAAAAAGTACATAGTAGAGGGTGGATGTAGACTTATATAGTCCCTCCACATTTTTCACCTAAAGGGCCTCTAACTTGGCCTCTTTTTCCCCTTCATTACAAGGAGGAAGCTTGGGGGGGGGGGAGTGGAGGGGAAAGGGGAGAGGGATTTGGAGGGGGAGGGCAAGGGAAGGGGGCAATCCTAGGCTTCCTCTACTGCTCAGGCTTGCCGAGGCTCTGGATCCACTCCTCCTCAACTGTAGTCTGACTATCGTCCGCCAACGCCACATCAAGAACTCAGTGATGGTGCGAGGGTGGATGCGGACTCTGAACCTCTACTACGTGAGG
This sequence comes from Dipteris shenzhenensis, assembly GCF_047967505.1. Lineage (NCBI taxonomy): Eukaryota > Viridiplantae > Streptophyta > Polypodiopsida > Gleicheniales > Dipteridaceae > Dipteris > Dipteris shenzhenensis. Next base: position 34,426,113 of record NC_141607.1, on the reverse strand, counting down.
AACATCTGGCTGGGCAGTGGCTCCTTCCGCTGAGAGGGGTGAATCCCCACTCAAGGGCTCCTGATGCTGCTGCTCCTCCTCAAGTGCCTTGTGGACCAACTTGTCTCCCTCTCTGTGTTTGGCCCTCTGCTTGCGACACTTGTGACCCTGCTTGCTTGGTTTCTTTTTCTTTTTAACTTGGGTCCAATCCCCTTCTGAAGGGGTCACACAGGGGGTCTGAGACTCCTTCTGCTCTTGTCTGAGGGGACGCGGGACTCTGGCTTGTTGGCTCTGCCTGCTCTGCGTGGGAGGGGGAGGAGGAGCTTGGGTGTGGCCTCAGGGGTAATCTTTGGCGATGTGACCCATCTGTCTGCACCGAAGACACTGGCCTGGCAGCCCAGAAATCTCCATACGTTGGCGAAGTGTGCCCCCCTCGAGAGTCTTAAGGAGGATCAACTCTAGGAGGGACTTTGGACTCTCAACTACCAGTCTGATCCTGGAGACTCCATCATCTGCTACAACTGAGGCGGCCGAGACACTGGCGAGGACTCAAGCATAGTGCCAAATGCCCGACCAATGGAGGGGAGAATGGTTCTATATTCCTTGGGGAGCCGTGGGAAGCGGAGCGTAACCGAAAAACGAGAAACATGATGTGTCGTGTCCATGTCCTCCCTCGTAAACCCATGATACTAGGGAAAGAGGTAAACTAGGTGCGGGAAAAGAAGGATGGGGCTCTGCTCCATGAGTGTCGAGGCAGTGTTGGGGGAGCTCAACTAGATGAGGAAAATGCCTCTTCCATAGATGGTGACCTCCTGAATGTGGTCGCCCTCTAATGCCAAGCTCGCTTGTATCCACTCTCGCTCGTCTCCGTGTAGACGTGAGCCCAACAATTTAGCCCACGAGCGCCTTGTCCTGAAGGGACTGAACTGCCTGTTGTTCCTGTTGCTCAGAGAACGTTGATGCTGGCTGGAAGGCGAACGCACTCGAGAACTGCAAGGGCGATGACGAGCAAGTAGCAAGCAACTGAGACATGCAAACAATGGAGCAAGAGTTGGAATTCAGATGGCCAATATCTCGTCTTGATGACAGCAAGTTGCATGGCATCCAAGCTAGGATCTCGCAAAAGACTGCATCATGCCACGAACCCTTTTGCCTTGTGTCTTCATGCGATGGCTCGGCCGCCTCCACCTCAGCGCAAGAAATCTGTGCCTCATCAAAGTTGGGGAATGGGCATTGAAGATTGCCATCATGATGGTATGGATGAAGCCGAAACCCATTAACTAGATGTGGAAGAACGTGCCCTTGCAAATCGGCAAGATAGAACAATGTCAATCCACAATTATGAAAGACCCAGAACGGACCCGAACCATCGCAATTTCAATTTCCCTGGCATTTTCCCAAGGCGATAGTTGAAGAGAAGAACCAGTTTGATGCCAAATCCACCCTCCACTTGCGCCTAGCTTGAACCTCCAAGGTGAGATAATAGCTCTCAAGCCGCAAATCATCCAATTGGTCGAGAACATCCAACCGGAATACCATAGAGTCTTGCAAAAGGAGCCTATACACTACCGCAATCCTTAGGCTCGGAACAATATGCTCAATCGGCATGATTTGCCCAAACGCCAATTTAAAAGGAGTCAACCCTGTGGCCACCTTGAATGAAGTGCAGTACACCCTTAGTGCTGCCAACTTTTCATCCCAATCCGTGTGGTGCTCATTCACCAGTAGCGACATGATCGTCTTGCACGTATGATTGGTAGACTCAGCCAGTCCATTCGCTTGCGGATACTAGGGAGAAGACTTCTTATGAATCACCATATAAAAAGCATTCATCTGCTTGATGACTTTGTTGACAAAATGAGTCCCCCTGTCGCTGACAATCTCAATTGGACACCCGAACGGAGTGAACACATCGCAGTATAGACACTTTGCGATCGATTTTGCGGTGTTGTCTCGCAAGGCCCAAGCTTCCACCCATTTGGTGCAATACTCAGTGGCTACCAAAGTGTAGCAATTTTGGGTGTGGGCAGCTACGGGCTTGAATGGACCCATGAAATCCAGGCCCCATTTCTGAAATGGTTCTAGAGGCAAGATGGGATTAAGTGGCATGCAGTCTCGATCAGTGGACTGTCCCAACCGTTGGCAAAGGTCGCAACTTTTTGCAAACCATCGAGCATCCTTCTGTATGGTCAGCCACCATAACCCTGTCTGCAAAACTTTCTTTGTGGTGACTGTGGGGGTTAAAGGTCACTGTGCCTTTACCCCGGTTATGTACAATACTCAAACACATATATAAATGAATGAAAAAGAAGATTAGGGTGGTTCTGCACCCACCAAAACTTGTGTGGCTCTTTGTTTCTCTCTCTCCCTCTTTCGTTCTTACTTCCGTTGAGAGCACTCTCAACTGGTATCAGAGCCCGAGTGATCTAGCTGAGCATGCGTGAATGCTTGAAGCTCAACAGCTCTGTGGAAGGAAGGAGAAGCTCTGTGGGAAGCTTTGTGGGTGACTTTACTTGCATTCGAGTGTGTAGAGACCTTGGAGGAACCTTTGGAAAAGTCACTTTGGTTTTGAGGAGTGGTTTTGAGAGCCTGTTAAGTGTTTTCAAAGAAAAAAGTCGTTTTTTGAGCTTTTCCCTATTCTGTTCGATGACAGAGACTCTGTATTGACTTATAGATGCAACTATTGCTTGCTTTTGGTATCCACTTCACTTCAGAAGCTTGGAAACACCTTCATTATTGAATCTGGGATCATTTCACTGGATTTTTGACTCACTGTTTCAGTTTCTGCGTTTTTCTACTCGAGTGTTGGAACTCAAGTTTGGAGCAACCATTTGTAGATCTGTCAGTTCCGGTGGACTCAGGAGGTCCTAAAACTTCTATGTTGCTCATCATTCGCACTCCGGTGGAGTTTACAAACATCTCTGTTTCCAAAAACGTTTTTCAGTCCGTGTGTTGGACCCAGTGATTGAGACCACGGTTTCCAAAACCGTCTGTCCCATTGCGTTCCGGATGCCCAAAAACCCCTACCTATTAGTTCTTACACGATTCGGTGGAGGATTTTCAGAGTTATAAATCTCTGTGTATTCGATTTCGTCTCTCTGTTATGCATTTTTCATTCTAAGGTTTTGAAACCTTAGATTTATGCCACATGGCAGTGGATAAGTGTTGACCCCATTTCTCACTGATCGGTTGGGATTTTGGAGTTCCGGCAGAAGAGAGATATTTGCAGATTTTTTTGCTGAGTCTGATTATGCAATGGCGCCCATGTTTTGAGGCATCTCAGGTTCTATTTTCAGTAGCGGTCATTACCGTGGGACTATGATTTCTTGAGCATACCTTATGCAGATCACTCTCGTTGTAGTTTGAGCAGTGTGTGCTCATTCGTGGTGTGCATTGGGTTGCAGTGGATGATTTATAGGCCATTTGAATGCATTGCGGTCCTTATTGGATGCGCTGATAGGCCCAAATTGCCTTGTGGGATGCTACTTTTACGGACGCTTTGCACATGGATGATATTTTATGCTGAGGGACAGCTTTGACACATTACAAGTGATGCACTGATAGTGCTATGCTCTCTTGGATGAGATATTATTAATGCATATGCCAGTGGACGGTGTTTATGCTTGAGTCATTTGGCACTTATTGGCATTTTGGATTGCCATTGCAGTTGGCATTTTCTTTTGGGCGAGATTTGCTCATATGGATGCATAGTATATGCACATGAAACAGATGCTTTGAGACATGAGTTTTGGTGATATTTCACTCTATTGTGGCATACACATTTGGGTGCACCTGGTATTTGGTGTGATTCTCTCTTGTAGGCACTAGTGTTTGGGATTTTTGCTTCATTTGCATCATGGCATCCTCTTCCATGTCTGAAAAGGAGTTTTTTAGCATTAAAAAGTTTGATGGGACAAACTTTTCTTTGTAGAAAGAACAAATAAGGGATGTGCTTATTCAAAAGAAGCAGATTAAACCCTTGGTAGGGATTGAAGCTAAGTCTGCAAATATGTTTGAGGATGATTGGAATGAGTTGGATGCATTAGCAAAATCCACCATTAGACTTCATCTTGCAGAGTCAGTTTATTTCACAGTAGTAAATGAGCAGACTACGCAAGATTTGTGGAAGAAACTGTGTGCCACTTATGAAAAGGAAACTGCCACTAATAAAGTTTACCTCATGAAGAGGTTGTTTGAGCTGCAGATGAAGGAAGGGGTCTCCATTGCTTCTCACTTGAATGAATTCAATATTATTTTCAGCCAACTTCAAGCTCAGAAGATGAATTTTGATGCGGAGACTAAAGCAATATTTCTCTTATGTTCATTGCCATCCTCATGGGATACCTTCCGTATAGCTGTCAGTAACTCTGCACGTGGTGGAGTACTAAAATTTAATGATGTTGTGGGTAGCTTGTTGGCCGAGGAGATTAGACAAAAGTCTATGACGGCAACAAGTAGGATGCAGCCTTAAATGTGCAAAGGGGCAGATCACAGTTCAGGGGGAAGTCCCAAGAAAGAGGGAAGTCTCGTAGCAAATCCAGGGCACGGAACATTGAGTGTTACCACTGTGGCAAGAAGGGCCATATGAAAAAGGATTGCTACAAGCTGAAAAGAGAGCAAAAGGCTAAGAAAAAGAATGCAAATTGGGGTGCAAATCAAAAGGAAGAGAGTCCAAGGGAGGACAAAGGAAAAGTGAAGATCAAGGAGATCAATGCAGTCACACATGATAGTGACAATGACATTCTCTTCATGTCTAGTTTATCTACAGAGTTGCTTACCACTTCAGATGATGCATATTCCCAGGATTGGATTTTGGATTCTGGTGCTTCATGTTACTCCCCATAGGGAATGGTTCTCCACTTATGACAGTGGAAAGACAGGTTGTGTGCATCTTGGAAATGACTATGCATGTGACATAGTGGGAGTAGGTGACATAAAGTTTTCTTTTGCAAATGGGTCTGCATTTATTTTGAAACATGTGAGACATGTGCCTAAGTTGACCAAGAGTCTTATTTTAGTGGGTCAGCTAGATGATGCTGGCTTTCACACCACTTTTGGCTTTCAGAGTTGGAAAATTCAAAAGGGCTCTATGCTTTTGGCCAGGGGTGCCAAGTGTGGGACTTTGTAACCCTTACATGTATCAGGGGTATTTGATCATGTTGCTGCAATAACCGAGCAGCCAAGCACTTCTTTGTCGCATTACAGGTTGGGGCACATGAGCTAGAATGGAATGAAACTCTTATGCCGTTTGGGTTATGTACCGCATTTGAGTTTCTCTGATTTTGAATTTTGTGAGCACTGTCATTATGGTAAGCAGACTAAATCAGCCCATAAAAGAAGGGGAAAGAAAGAGTTTGAAAAGCTTGATTTGGTGCATTCAGACGTATGTGGTCCCATGCCTACACGGTCATTAGGCGGGGCTGAATACTATGTGACATTCATTGATGATGCAACTAGGAAAGTGTGGGCTTATGCTATAGCTCGGAAGAGTGATGTGTTCCAAGTATTTCAAAAATGGCTGGCCTTGGTTGAGAATCAGTCAGGTAGAACGCTTAAATGCCTACGGACTAACAATGGTGGAGAGTATCTCTCTCATGACTTTCAGTATTTCTGTGATACACGTGGGATTAAGAGGGAGCTCACATCCCCTCGTACTCCAAAGCAAAATCTAGTTGCAGAAAAGATGAATCGTACTAATCAAGAAAGGTTACAATGCATGCTTTCCAATGCAAGTCTTTCTGGTGGTTTTTGGGCTGAGGCAATGAAGACTGCAGTGCATGTGATCAATAGATCACCTAGTAAGAGTTTGGATGGTGGTATTCCTGAAGAGGCATGGAGTGGCAAGAAGCCCTCTTACTCTCATTTGCATATATTTGGGTGTGAGGCATATGCACATGTGCCGAAAGAGCTTCGAAAGAAGCTAGATCCTAAGTCTAGGAAATGCATCTTTCTGGGTTATGGTGAAATGGAGAGATGGGCTATCGTCTCTGGGATCCAAAAGCAAAGAAGATCATACGCAGCCATGATGTAGTCTTCAATGAGAAGAAGATGCATAAGGCACCCATGAGGGATGTGGAAATGAGGAGAATCACTTTCCAAGATGTGAATCCACCTGCATATGTTGATAGACAGCAAGTTGTCCATGCACCAAATGTGCAAGAAATGGTACCACCAAATACTCCCATAGGTATACAATCAAGGGTAGATGATGGATCATTTATTGGTGGAAACGATGAGCCAAATGTGGCTGATATGCAGGTGGGACAGCAAGCTGAAATGCCCTTGAGAAGATCATCTAGAGTGTCTAGACTGCCTGATAGGTTTATTCCAGGGGTAGACTATGTGATGCTTACTGATTGCGGGGAGCCTTCTTGCTACAGAGAGGCTATGATGCATGAGGATCAACGCAAGTGGGAGTATGCTATGCAATCAGAGATGAGTTCACTTATGAAGAATAAGACTTGGGACTTGGTTTCTTTGCCACATGGAAAGAAAGCATTGCCATGTAAATGGGTCTACAAGATGAAGGTCACACGTGATGATGTGCCTAGGTACAAGGCCCGTTTGGTCACTAAAGGGTTCAAGCAAGAGAAGGGTGTGGACTTTGATGAGATATTCTCTTCGGTTGTGAAGATGACCACACTTAGATGCATGCTTGGACTAGTGGCATCAGAGGATATGGAGCTTATGCAAATGGATGTCGAGACAGCTTTCTTGCATGGGGATTTGCATGAGGAAATTTACATGGTACAGCCAAAAGGCTTTAAGAAAAGGGCAAAGAGCATTTAGTTTGCAAGCTGAAGAAGAGTCTCTATGGTCTTAAGCAGGTGCCTAGAGAATGGTATCAGAAGTTTGATGCTTTCATTCGGTCCCAAGGTTTTAGAAGGAGTGAAATTGATCACTGCCTCTACACTAAAAGCCAATCAGGAAAGGTAATCTGCAACCGCGTGCTGTGAGCTTGGGCGATGAATGACATCAAAGTCGTATTCCTGCAAGATCAACACCCATCGTGCCAATCGGCCCGTAAGACTTTGCTGCTTTACCAAATATAATAATGTGGAATGATTGACATGGAAGATAAACGGTCGGCCCAACAAATAATGCCAAAATTTCTTGACATAATAAATCATGCCTAGTCCTTCCTGCTCCGTGATGGAATAATTCTTTTCGGCCATTAAGAGCCATCGGCTCACGTAGTAGACTGGGCGATACCACTTATTTACATCTTCCTACATCAAGATGCTCCCAATGGCTCGATTCGAGGCATCCATGAACACATGAAAATTCTTCTCCCAATTCGGAGACAGCAGCACTGGTGCTCTAGAAAGCTACATCTTCAGTTGCCGATATGCTTGGTGGCACTTTGCGGCCCACACAAATGCCTTTAGTTCCACATGAGCCAATGCATTCAAGCGAATCACAATGTGAGCTAGGAACCGCAGATGTCTGCTGTGCCATTGAATTTGGCCCAAGAACCGCAAGCATTCCTTAGGCGACGTTGGTGCCGGGGCTTGCATAATTACTACCACTTTATCCGGATCCACCACAATTCCTTTCGCCAAGATCACATGCCCTAGGAGTCGGCCACTATGGACTATGAATGCACATTTCATAGGGTTCAAACTGAAGGAGACTTCCCTGTATCGTTGGAAACATTTTCGCAAGTGCTCCAGGTGCTCATCGAAAGTGCCAAACACACTAAGGACATCCAGGAAAATCCTCATGAAATCTGTCACAAGTAGGACCCGAAGATCTCCTGCATTGCCCTCTAAAAGGTCGAGGGAGCATTCTGCAATCCGAACCACATAACAGTGCAGACATAGACCCCCAGGATGTGATAAATGATGTTTTGGGTTGGTCTTCTAGAGCCATTCAGATTTGGTTGTACCGTTACATCCATCCAAGGAGTACACTTTGTGCCCTGTCACTTCATCGAGCAGTGAATCCATATAGGGCAAGGGAAATGGATCAGGAATTGTGGCCGCATTCAACTTGCGGTAGTCAACACAAATTTGCAATTTCTTGTTTTTCTTTGGCACAATGACAATCAGGGAAATCCACTCTAGATTATCAATCGGTGCGATGAATCCCACCCGCAACAAGCCCTCCAGTTCTTCATGCACTTGCTTGGCCACATGCAGATTCATACAATACCTCTGTATCTTTGTCAAAATGACATCTGGTTTGAGGTTAACCCGGTGTTGGTAAAACTTCGGATCCCGACCCTTCATATCTACATAGTCCTAGGCAAACACATCGAAAAATCTGCAACAAGGTAATGAATTCGCTACAGAATTCAATTGTCAACAAAGTGCTAACTTTGATTGGTTTAGATGCACCATCTGCTCCAAGAAACACTGTATCGAAAGCATCCTCCTGAACGTGCGTGACTCTGCTCATTCGTTCTTCGAATTCCCTCTCTTGCTGCAGGAGATCCCATATATCCAATTCTACTGCAACTTGCTAGGGCTCGGACTCCCCCTCCAGGACAGGGTTGACCGCATCCGCCAGACAATTGTGATGCATGTAGCTATCTGTAATGCCTTCCACATCAATGGTGAAGATAGGAACCAACTCCGGATTTGCCTTGAGAAAGGCTTTCTCCTCATCATCCTCCAATCTGTTCGCCATGTTCACTGTCTCTGCCAACACAGATCGGACCGCATCTACCAATGGTGCCGCCACTCCCATTGTGACCCACACTTTCTTCTTTCCTCTCTGCATTGAAATGACATTCTGCTCCCAATTTTGCTTGAATTTTGCTTACCACAACCAAGGCCTACCCAAAAGGATGATATACTCTAGTGTTGTGGCTTCCATGTTGAGCACCACAAAAGAAACTATGAATGATATGCCCGCCACCTCCAGAACAACGGCTCGCAAGATTCCAAGTGGTCAAACTCAGCGTTGATCAGCCATGCGGACTAAGAAGGGTTCCGACTCCTAGGATATCCAACCCATTTCTTGGCAGGTCTTCAAAGTGACAATATTGACCCCCGAACGGCCATCGACTAGCACCTGAGCAAAAGTCCAACCTTGTGCCTTTGCGAAAATCATCGAATTCTCATGTCGGTCAAAGGAACTACCGAAATTGGGCATGAATCAACTTAACATAGCTCCACCTCTTCTGGTTTCGACTCCCTGTGTAGGGAGTGCAAGAATTGTCGGTGGAATCCCAGAACCAGATTAAGCAATCGGCCCAATGAAATTTGCATAAGAGCCTCCAAAATGCACTCCAACCCCGGCTCCCTTTGTAGAGAATTCGCTCGCCTCTTGGCTTGGTTAGCGACCAACAATAGAGTTGCTTCAACTATCGTCGGACCATTTCCTAGTAAGTGTAATTTGAATTTGGCTTGAGTCTTTGCCTCTGATTGAACAACTATTCCGCAAAATGCACCTTTTGCCCTTCACTGGGCGTCGCTACGAACTCTGGCAGAGACATCAATGGTGGCTCCTTTGTCACCAACTCACAGACTTGGCGACGCACATGTTCTTGAGCTGACCAATCAAGCATCTTGTCACCGTTCTTAGGAGTCGGTCCTCGCAGCTTAGTACCAGCACGGGTGATTATGCTAATCTCCGGGCACACCAACGGATCATCATCAACAATGTGTACCATCAAAGTGTTGGGCACTTTCTCGGCCATCTTTTGCCACTCCGCGCATTGTCAATCCCATTCGTAAGCCTCCAAGCATTCATTCTGCCAATGGCCTTCGACCAAACAAAATAGACAGGTCTTCGAACGATTTTGACCATGACCCCCGCCTCCACGTCCACATCCGCGACCACCGCCTCGTTGGAATTTTTGTTGATGTGGTTGCGATGCTTGCTGCTGTGGCTCTTCTTGCACACAAGATGCAGCCGCATCTTGCTACTGATGACCAACTGCTCTCTGGCCATGCCCATTGTAATGGCATGCCACTGTATTGTGTGTATTAGTCAAGCAAATCGTGCACCAATTCACGTTAAGAGCACACTCGACTACAGAGAGTGACTAGGATCGCAGCAATGAGTACACCATACCCCCTTCAAGCCTTTAGGTACGGATCCTTCTCCGGAAGCCACTGGCGCGCCCTTACCTCCTTTAGAGGTTCTCTGGGTCTTCATCTTTGCTTCCAAGTCAGAATCCTCCAAAATGGTACCTTCAGACCTTCCGTCCGAACTAGTCGCATCTGAATCCTCCTCACTATCGTCGGACTTCTTGGATTTGGACATTTTCTTCTTAGATTTGCTCTTTCCAGATTTGCAATTTCTGGATGTCCTCCCGTGCAATGATTCCCCCACTCGCATTGCTTGCACCATGACCACCACAAGTGTGTTTGTGTCTGATCCACTGTGGCCAATGCCATCTGTAGATCCCATGACAGCCCCGAAATGATGTAGTCATTGAGTACCTCTTGAGCAGGGCTTTGAGTCGCAAGTACACGTTGCAAGAGTAAATTGAATTTGGGCGCATAACCTTCCACATCCTAATCACCTACTCCAAGCTATGCAATCTCTCTAGAGTTTGCGGGATTGTTTTTTCTTGACGAAACCGCCTCAAGAATGCATCGCGGGCTACATCATATGTGGTGAAATGGTTCACTGCGTACTCTGCCAACCAGCGTGTTGCCTTACCCGATAAGGTTGACTCAAAAACCGCCTCTTGTTGGGGCGGTATCACAACTCCTGAATTGTTGATTCCATACACCTTTCCGAACATCCGAACATGCGCATCGGGGTCGTCCGACTTTTTCCTTGAAAACTTGGCATACTTGATGTTACCCGCCGTAGCCATCATCGCACCACCAATGTTTGGTCCTCCTCCAGATGGCCTTCCTTGATCGAAGAGATTGCAAAAGGCCGTTGAAACTATAGTTGGAGATGAAGATGCACTCAGCACCCGGTGTGCATTAATCAAGACTCGTACCCCCAGCTTTGGCAGTGAAACTCACTATGCAGGTGGGCTCTGATGCTGATTGACCTCTCTTGGAGCTTCTTGTGGACTGTCAACCCCATGCTCAAGATCATGCTCAAGATCACTACTGTGCCGTCACAGTTGCATCGTCGATGTCAAGGGATCAGGAGGTCCTTTTGAGCGTGTGCGCATGCATGCCTATTGGGAAGCCAACAACCGCAAAATGCATTGCCACGACCATCGGATTAGGTTCTTCATTGGAATTTTTGCACTCGCTCGACCGTAAGTAGGATGCTGGGGGTCAGATCATAACCGATGGAGTTCATCCTAAAATCCTCGAATGTGTCTCCTCACTGCAGCAATCTCCTCCCGAATCTCCTCCGGAGTGAGTGCAACTACGTGCAAACCTCCATGGGAAGTGCCTCTGCAAAGATGGCCAAGGAGCGGATGACATGAGCACTCAATTGCTCGATCGCGAATTCCTTGTGTGATGGCAAGAATGCACATCGTGATTGCCAATGTGTAGCATCATAAATGCACACAGATGCTACAGAAAGCAGTAGACAAATGATACGCGCAACATCCATGAGACAGAATACAGATTTGCGAGAGATAGAACGTTGAAGAACACTGTATTCCAGAGCAATAGCTCGCACAACATATGTGTACCCAATGATCTCAGAATGCTAGTAATAGCATGCGTACAAAACCGTCTGACGGTTAGAGAAATAGCCGTTGAAGACTACAACTGCTTGGAGATCTAAACCGTCAACCATTGCGGCTAACCTACCCTCACACACCCCTCTAGGTCACTATTGCTAACCTGCATAATTATGCAATAACAGTATAGCATAGCTTTTCCCCACCACCTTGGGGTTTTTTTGTGAGATCACTTGCAACTTCTCTCATCTCCCTCTCTCTCTCTCCTTTCTTGTTTGGTGTATGTGAGGCTCTCTCTCTCTCTCTCTCTCTCTCTCTCTCTCTCTCTCTCTCTCTCTCTCTCTCTCCAGTTCAGTTCTGCTGCAGTTCTCACACATAGGACTCTCTTATTCAGAAACAGAGCTGAATGCAAGCATGTTGAGAATGGGAAAACTCAAATTACTAAGTCATCTCTTGCTGAATATGAGAAAAATCCTAATTCTAAATTGTATAAAAATAGCCATGGCACCCAAATTTGGGCCATAAGTTCGTAGATGACACGGCACTCTATGTGGAATGTTTTACAAAGTGTCGAGAGACTGTCAAGAAGGCCCTAGCCACATATTGCGAGTCCTCTGGGGCTAGGATTAACTAACCAAATCAGTTGGTCTCCTACAACGACAAAGGAGGTCTAGGAGGTTCGAGATTGGGGAATTGCCCTTGGTTTTAGGTGGATTTTCTCAGAAATAGATACCTTGGATGCATGCCAGTTGGGCATGGACATTTCAGCAAAGCAACAGATTGCCCCGATACTAGTGAGTGTGTGGCACAAGCTTCTTTACTAGAGCTTGCCAAACTCTCCTTAGCAGGCAAGGCCTTGGTGGCCAAAAAGGTCCTCCTTGTTGCCATAGTGCCTCATGCTCGTGCTTTCACAAGGGAGCCATGGGTCAGCTTGAGCACTTGGTGCACACCTAGGCTGGCTTTCCAGACAAGGTGGAAGGGATCTTTGGATAGAGAGTCTGCATAAGCTCAGTGGAGCATGCAGGCTCAGAGATCTAGAGGTGCCAGGCATATAGTAGGAGAACATTTTGGTATTATATTGTGTCTAGTTTGTGGACGGACGGAAATATATAAGTGCTGCTTTTATTTTTGTCTTGATGCAAAGTCTATTTTGCTGGCTTGCAAACACATGAATGGTTGTGAAGTACACACATGTTTATGAAGCTTGATTCCAAAGTGAAACACTTATGTGTGTAATTCCTGGGCTCATCTATCAATCTTCTACTTTTGGGATACCCTCTTGTGGGATTTCATTTTCTAACAGACCTCCCTGATGTGTCCTGAGTAGATCTCTGTGGACAGCCGCCAATCATGATGCCTGGCATCTCTGATTTGGGTTAAGATAGGAAACTAGAGAGGGGTCAGAAACCATCTTTGAAGAGACAATGGTAACAACCTCGAAACTCTTAGTATGTTCAACTCAAATCTCTTATCGATCACATAGATTCAAATGCGACCATGCATAATTTGTGCGATGAGACACAGAACTGCCTGATATTCTCAAGGAATGGAAATATGGATCCGTGTATAGCCTTGTGGGTTGATGAAGCCCTCCTCTAAAATCTGTAAACAATGGTTCCTACAGGAGTTGAGCTTCATAGAAAGGGTGCCATGAATGTATGTAGCTATAAAAGATCCTATCAGATAACCTGGTTGACCTTGTGATAGGAGAGAAAAATAGAAGGAGCCTCATTGTCATACTAGAAGGGGGTTAATGTGTCCATGTGGAGCTCTAGACACTCAACCACTTGCATGTGCGTGTGTACCAACACCTCTAAATGCCCTCAACAACCAAAGTCATGGATGAAGACAAATCATAGGGCTACCCATGGTAACCTATTATCAGCCTAAGGTGGAGCCATAATCCCTAACTCGATAGAGGTACGTGATGACTTGAAATGTTGTGTCATGCTATAGTGGAAATCCCTCAAACTCAACTAGAACTATATGATGTGGAAGTGATGGCTTACATGGATCATTGGTGGTAGCATGAGAACATGAAGTCTCTGAACTTGATCCAAGGATCCTAGAAATGAGAGTAAAAGCACTGTCGCACAAGTCTAGCAAGTGCAGTGTATCCCTTGCTCAATTGGGCCTGCATCACTAGTGGCATTATGAAAATGGGGCCAAAGAAAGAACCCCCAAGTATGTATAGGATGTGATGAAGTCCATCCAGCATGAACTACTCTTTGTGCATGGCTACTTGGGATGTGTTGAAGATCATGACCTTGGATTTACCAAGGTTTACCTTCAAGTTGTGTTTCTTACAAATGCATCCAAGTGTCTCTTGAGGCCCTCTATTGAGCAAGAGAGTAAGACCACATGTTTGCATCTAGGAGGATATGTATCAAGGAGTCACAGCTTGCCCCCTAGTGTCCTGATCAACGTCTCAAGCTTGTCTATGTAGAGGCTTAACAGGGTTGGCCATAAAAGTAGCCCCGTTTGACCTTGCTGGTGCTCATGATCTCCTCTGTCAACCCTCTACCTATTCAAACCCTGCCTGAGACCCTAACATAGAGTGCAATGATTGCCTAAATGATTTTCTGACCATAACCCAGCTCCTACAAACTTTTGATGAGGCAAGATCTCCACACCTATTAAAAGCTTTGCAAAAATCCACAAAACCATAATGAACCCTCTGTCTCTATGCTTTGGCCTCTTCAATGACAATTTTGAGTGTGAGTAGGTGATGTAGAGTAATGTGATCATCCTAGAAGCCTTCTTGTCCCTTGGCGTGAGTCCTTAGAGCTCTACAAATTGGCTAACCTCTGTGCCATTTATTGATGCATAGATCTTGGACATGACATGTCCAATCATAATGGTCATGTAGTTTTCTAGGCTCATGGGATCCCTTGCCTTGTGAATGGGAGTGATGGTGTTAAGTTTTCGAGAGAGGAAACCGGTGCATACCACCTAATCAATTTCTACCTAGGCCCTCCTTGAGTCTTAGTTGCCCTATAAAATCCCACAAATAAGCATATAATTAGTCCCTACCTAATCGACAGATCATGTGCACTCACGATTTTGCATAGGCACATGATAGATTGCATCAATAAGAGTATCACACACTTTCATTCCATACTCTCAAAGCAGGCAATGAATTGACAAGTAGGACAAGAAGCTATGCCAAATCTCAAGATGAATCAGCACAAGAGTTTGCAGCCTCAGCCACGAGACCCCCGCCAAACATCACAGCCATCTCCTAATGCACAAATATCACACTTGTATACAAACTAATCTACAAGTTTCGATGATCTGGGTGCAATCGCATCCAACGAGCATCCAACATGAATGCACACAACCATTATGAAGCTTCGGAGTTGCGTGCTTGACACCATCGGTTGTGAAAAGTGTGCATGAAGTAGGATGTGGTAAGTGTGAGGTCAGGAAATGGCTGGTGAGGAATGTCATACAGTGTGCATGTGTGAGAGTGCCATAGTGTAGTGTTTGTGATGGGAGACGGGGCTTGCTGTTCGAGACACTTTTACCAGAAGTCCTTGAACAAAATGTTTATTAACTCCTCATTTGGGTAAATGGAAGATTGCTTCTTTCGGCAAACTAGACGACTGTACTCGCATATCATCTCCGCCACACTCAAAAGGTGGTGGTTTGTATTAAATCTGAGTTGACACCATAGAGCCTTACACTCATCATCGTACTAGCTATTGAAAAAAATTGAGCTAAGAGGTAGCAAGAATATGAAAGTGTGTAGGGCAACATCATGGAGAGAGTGGGTGATCAAGGTGGCTCGTTCCTCTTTCATGTCGCTCAAGAAGTCCATGATATCCATGTATAGGGTTATGTATGGTGAAGTCTCAACCTCCTTGCATAGGTCTTGAGCAAAGTGCGAGGTTTATTTCTTTTTTAAGGGGATTAACATATTGCAATGAAGAGGTCCTGTCAAAAGGGCATTGGACCCATGCCCACACAATCTAGTATTTATGTCGCACCTCTCGATAGAGATCATCCCAATTAGAGATGATTTGCATGGTATGTCCACTTCTCTTGATCCATGCACTTCATCGATGTCTCGAGTCCTGTATCAATATGCTACCTACCATGTCTACTCGTGTGTGTGTGTGTGTGTGTGTGTGTGTGAGAGAGAGAGAGAGATCTATTAACGATGGCAAAAGACCTCACGGGTCTATGAGACAAAGTACAAACAACCAAAAGGTGACTTACTACATCTAGACCACTACAGAATCGGGGGAGTGCACAAACCTCAACTCCTTCTGAGCTATTACAGGCATAACTACATGCTAATACTATCTTAAGATGGCCTTTATATATCAGCTTCAGAACGAGGGTCTTTGGATTTGGATTTAAAGTCTCTTATCAAAGCTTGCTAATGTCAATAAAGTGCCCATTTTCTTGCTTTGCATGCTTCCTTTACTTTGTTGAGTCATTATACAACAATTTTGGACTCAAAAAAGGGCTTGAAAATGGTGGAAATACATTTTGGGAGTGCATGGAGGAGGTAAAACGTTTTGGAAGAGAGAGAGGAGTGAGAGAGTTGGTTTGAAAGTCAAAGGATTGAGCCAAATAGCTAAACCAGAAGGAAAACACGAGTATAGTTCTAGTTAGGGGATAGATGGATGGGAGGAAAACAAGGAGGCTTGACATGGTTAGGCCAGACCTACCAAAGGTAATATTTTAATGTGAAACACCAATGGCATTTTTGTAAGTATTTTGCGAAAGAAGTGAAATTTGTCCTAGATTTAGGGAGACTCTGTTACAAAGAAGTCCACATGGCATAATATACTTGATGGATTTCATATTCCCTAATCCAATACTCTAATATTTTAATAATTCTCAAAGAGAGAGAGAGAGATCATGCTGAAGTATTTCGAAATATTTGTTAGTTAGTTAGTGTTAGGGATTCGATTAAAGGAGAGAGAAAAAGAGGGAAAAATAAAGAGAGGGACAAAGGAAGATAGTTGTAGAGAAAGACAAAGAGAAAGAGGAAAAGAAAGAGAGAGAGTAATGTTGGAGCTCGAAGAGGAGTGGACTATGCGGTTTATCAGAGAGGAAATGTAGTTGGCAACATCAAGCCCTCCCTAAGACTATTATTTTAGACTTGATAATTTTCAAGTTAGATATAGGGATGAGACAAACATTTTTTGTAAGAGTTGTTGTCCCTCACATACTCTAGAGATAATAGAAATATGATGGTTGGGGTCCATCTTTTTGTCCCAAAGATTGGAGATTAATAATATCGATTTTTTAAATCCTAAGTGTTACAACATTTAGCCATGAGGCATTATTAGATGTATGAATAGACCTTACAAATAATGCAAAGAGATATTTGATTGATTATTAAGATTGTATTTAATCATTAGCACCTCTGGACTCTATGGACTGAATGACAATTTGATAAATCTTATAATTCTAAAACTATGTGGATATGTGTCCAAGTGTGAGTGTGTGTGTGTGTGTGTGTGTGTGTGTGTGAGAGAGAGAGAGAGAGAGAGATTTTTATTGTTTTTATTTTTTATTTTTTAACAATGTTTACATTAAAGTATTTTTAGGGCAATGTCCCCTTTATAAAGTGCATTATTAAGTGTCATTCTCATAGTCAACTATTCACAGTTCTATGTAATCCTACTTTCCACAACCTTATTTTTCATCTTCTTAGCATCCTCTCATACTCATGGCTTCCCTTAGAGAAGCCTTTGAGCAATGGACTTCATCCATACAATCCGATGCCTTACCAAACTAGACTTATTTTATCTTTTGCAAGCCACTCCATCTCGAATCACACTTGAGATCTTTCCTTCCTTCTTATAATCCCTTTCTTGAGTTTATAAATAGGCTTATCCATGGGCAATTTGCCATAATTGCTAACTCCCCTCACCAATTGGTCCCATTGGATATTTTGAGCTCTCTTGATTAGAGCGCTAACTTCAAGAAGACTCTAGGTAGGGCCATGGATAATGTCCCTCTCTCTCCCCATGAGTAAGATACACCCCTGGAGGATGCTTCATCTTCCCCCCTTCATTTGATAGAGAGAGATATAGCTCTTACTGTTCTCCTCGCAACCCCTATTGGAATTTTCCTAGATCCTCACAAAAATATAAACTCATCTATGATGAGATTATCAAGGATGATCTCTTCTCTCAAGTCCTTGTAGGTACCATCGGTTTTAAGATGAACATATCCCAACACATGATTTTCAGCCACACCCTCATTTAACACAATCACAATATCATGCCTCTCCATGCTCCTATAAAAGGGCTAGATAACAAAAAAGTTGCCCAATAAGATAATCTCAAATGGACAGCAAAACCTGTTGTAAAGTAAAGAAATGAGGAAAAAATTACAGCAAAACCATCATTAACATGTTCAAAATGAAGGATGAAATGGACATAAAACTTGGAGCAAAGTATGGAAGAATCAGCGCTGCTTTAAGCCAACAATCTCCTTTTGAAGCTTACAGCTACTCTAGCAACTAATAGCAAATTACAGCACCTGTAAGCAAATTCCAACCAAAAACATGTGAGTTGAAGTAGAAACATAGGCCTTCTCAATGCATTATTTGCAATAGTAGCAAAACCTGTTGTAAAGTAAAGGAAATGAGGAACAAATTACAGCAAAATCATCATTAACATGTTCAAAATGAAGCATGAAATGGACATAAAACTGTTGACATGTATGGTGATATGGTAGAGCACGTAGATTGTCAATTTGTCTTATCTTGTTTTCTTAGTAGTTGTGTGTTGTACTTAGTGCCCACATATGTAAGGAACATAAGCCCTCTCTATGTATGCTACATACTACCTGTGTCTTCACTTTCATAACATGGTATCAGAGCAGCCAAGTTCTCTAGTGTCTCTCCCGTTCTAGTTTTCAGTCTCCTCACTACATCCACTTCAACAGATAGTGTTGGTGGAGATATGCTGCTTCTCCTGTAGCAGGTTTATTGGGAGATTTGTGGAGCATATAGCATCTCCCTCTCCAAGAGTAGGTCGATTTTCACTGTAGCAGGTCTAGGAAGACTCCAGAACTTCAAATCTACCTCACCATAGGCTCATTGAGTGTTTTGTGTGCTCTCATAACCCTTGAGGCACAAGAAGAGCTATATGGAAGTAGTATTATCACTTGCCCTAATCCAAAAAACACAGGGTTCTTTGAATTTATCCGTATAAAATAGAGTGTAAGAGGATTCAGCCCAAGAGAGGAAGTCGCTCACCTTTTGTGACCATTTGGAAGCATCAGAATCAAGATACAGGAGGCGTAGCTAGACAGCTTGGCAGCAGTTCACTGTTTTGCTCATAACTTTTGCATACGGTGTCAGTTTGGGGAGTTCTAGTGCTCAAATCGAAGAGGAGAACAAGATCTACAAGTTTATATAATTACAAATCTATTTTTGAAGTTCTTTAGGTCTTTGTATAGTCACGATAGAGACAAATAAGATCTACCTCATTCTCCTCCGAAGTCTTTTCAAGAGCCACATGAGGCCACTTGGAGACGCTTCTGATTATGCAGGGTGTTTGAGTGTCACTGGGAGACGCTTTTGGGTCCCTGACATTGGCAATCGAAGATGAAGCTATCTAACTTATTGCAACTGCTGCAGATGGGGATGCTCGTGAAGCTTTGAATCACTCTGAAGCCCTCTTTCTCTTCGTTGGAGAAGAGGTCTCTTCCCTCTGCTCCTCTCTTAGTTTGACATGAATGCTTCCATTTACGGCACAACAATGAACTGGGTCTTCTTTCCAACTTGGCAAATGTCCATTGGCAAACTCAGCTTCCACTCTCTTGCGTCAACATTACTATGGGACTTCCAAGAAAGCAATTGATGCAGCTCGTCATAGAAAGGATGGTCGTCTCTGTCCCTGGCACCATCCCGGACTTCCTTGTACCCGACTGTCAGTTTTTCCCACTTGTCTTTGCACTGCTGGGCGTCACGGGAAAAACCCACTCTTTCGAGTGTTTGTGCGATTTCATCCCATAAAGCAAATTTCTTGCCACTCTTCCTGAACTGCTCATCGAGTTCAGTTCTTGCTTCAAAGTCTCAAGCCTATAGTCCAGTTGCTTTGGAAGCTGCCGTATGCATGGCTCTTAGCAAATTGAAGCAAAGGAACAAGATTGAAGCTGAAGAGAAAGCAACAACCGCTCAGCTCGAAGGCATAGATCTAGAGAGATCACCCCTTTAGAACTCACCCTTTCCTGAGCCCCGTAGCCTCCTCGCAGCCGCCTCAGCTTGAAAGATGAGGTACCCTTGTGCGACCCCTCGCTTCTAGCTTGCTTTTCCTTGCCTCTAGGTGTACGGCTGAGTAGAGCGTATATAAACCATTAGGAGGAGCAAGAAGAGCAATAGCTAGTAAAGTTGTGTATGTGAAGAGCTTGGGCTGCTCAAGCGGGCAACAAGGAACGAGTTGTGGCAACTCGAAGGAGAAGAAGGGGGCGGCTAGGTTGGCAAGCAGAAAAGAGGTGAAGGGGGCACAAAAAGATAGCAAAGGTTGTGGCGAGGGTTGAGATAGGTTTGCTAACCATACCCTCGGTTGGGGCTGTTAACCTTCGGGGATTGTACCCTTAACTAATCATGTTGAAAATATGAAAGAAATTCTTCAATTTCTTATTTCACCATTAGGGGGGACATATTTTGGGGACCAAAATAAAAGATTAGGGACAGATGAGGAGGGGCACAATACACACATATGAAGTGTACTTTAACATGAGAGTGGATCATTTGAGATGAGGAGGGGCACATTACACATACGAAGTGCACTTTAAATCATTTGAAGTCTCCTATTGGTCCATGACAATTTAATTTGAGAATAGTCCCCTCCATTACTAAATGGCCGCATGGACAATGGAGCATTACCCTCAAAGTTGGCAATCTCCCATTGGTCCACCTCCAAATTTTCCCCTCACGCATATTGATTAGTTAAATGTGTGTCCAAATTACTACATGCCCGAGAATGAACCCAAATTTTTAGCATGTGTCTTCTGTGTGTTAGACCTTCCATACACAAGCTTGACTTATGTAACTACAATATATTAAACCATTTCCTTTAAAGTGGGAAAATTGCAAGGCCATTTTGTGGGCCATTTTTTACAAACACTCTTATAACCATAACTACTAATTTGAAAAGCGCACACAATATAGTAAAGTCTTAGAATAGGCTTGAAATATTCTACATGTTTCCAAATTCAAGGGAAAAGTTTTCACTTCAAAGAAAGCATTGTATTGTGGTTTGTAAACCTCATGAAGATGAATTCTTTACAAATTTATTGATTCATCCATTACCTCATCCCTTATTTGGATCAAATAATCCATACCAAAAGTAGAAGATGACAATCCAATGACAATACACAATAATGGGGTTTTGCAACTAGGTGGAAATAGAAGAAACAATACATCTTCTTGTAGTATAACACAATCTTGCTCCTTGAAAATCATTTGCTAGCAAATGAAACACAACCCTTCTACACTACATCTCCAAAATTCCTTGATATCAATATAGTAAGAGAATAAGGACAACTTAGGAGAACTAGCTTGTGGTCAAAATCAAAGAGTGAAAGAGTGAGAGGGTATAGGTGTGGGTGTGGTGGTGTTCATGTGGCCATGTTATGCTTAATTTGCTTGTAGGAATGCATTACTATGAAACATTTCTTACACCTTTTTTCATAGCCTTTTTTCTTATTTTCTCTAAACATTAGCCCCTTTAGTTAGCCATGATTAGTTCTTTGATTACCATAATTAACAATAAGAATCACCATCAATGAAGGAGACCTAGTGTTAGTTTTGGGCTTAGTTCATGAACACCCAATGACTGACTTATCAAATGAGTATTTGTGTGTCATTTCTACATTGAGTCTACATCTAGGGTAAAGATTAGTAACCCCCCTCCCACCCCCCCTAACTTAAATTTAAGATTAGCCAAAACATAAAAGGGCCCCCACCCCTAATGTATAAGCTTATGCATCATTTGCAAAAAACCCCCCTAGTGTACACTCACGTGATATCGTAAGGTTCCCCTTGTGAATCCCCCGAGCTTGCAATGCATGAACAATAGGGGCTACACTAGACCTTCACCACCAATGAGAAACGAAATCTCACAGATTCCAATTAGAACGATGAAATCTCTGATAGATTCAAAAGGTTCTCAAGATTCTGGTGATCCCACAAATCGACACATGGCCTTATCCCCATCCATGGAGGCTTGGCTCAAAAATTGACACTTGGTCATCAATTGACCACTTTGCTTGCCACGTTAGTAGCCTTGGCTAGCTAACACGTGTCATCCTTATCTGACACATCAGCATCCCCAAGCCATTGTACGACGTTGGTACCACGTAACCCTATCTGCTACATCATCCATCGATTGACACATCAGCATAGCTGATCCTTGTGCCACATCACCATCCTTGTTAATAGGCCACATGGAACTCTCTTGCCTCATCAGCACTGGTCACATCATCAGTTCACCAGTCAAATCTGACTCATTGGTGCCTAGTCATCAGTCCACCTCAGTACAGCCACATGGCACTAAGGCACATTTGCCCCTCCACTAGCACACTACACATCTTGCATATGCACACAGGTGCCACCTCAGCACAGTGTTCCATAGGCACACTCTTGCTAAGCATAGGACCTGCATGTGACTTTGAGTGCCACATCATCATTTTGCACCCTTTTTGTCCCTCCACATAGATCACACCGTATCTCTTGATCCAGGAAGAATTTGAGGGTGCTCCAAAAAGGAAAAACGGTTGATTTTTTGTGCTCTATGTGCTTGTCACATCACATGCACATTTCAATACAAGTATCACAAATTTTTTAGGCTCGACGAATGACAAAAAATCTGCTTCTTGCACGGACATCAGTCTCTACATCGACCCATCTGACCCAGCACCTAAAACAAACAAATAAAATGAATAATTTGCTGCTTTTACATCACTTGACAGTTGGTCTAGATCTAATTCAGAGTACATTAGATAATCCATAGTGAAGAGAACTCCAAAGAAGCAATCGAAGCCATGCCTGAAAAGAATATTCCTAAATAGTTTCTACTTGGAGTTAGTCCCTTCACTCACATGTGGTTTCACATCATCACATTTCCTAAAACCTGACGTTCCACAGTTTTGTGGGCAAACTTCAAAGTGTTTAGAGGCATTGACTGATTGATCAGAGAACAAATAGCACATGATTTGATTTTACACACACATCCCACCATTGTCAAGCCTATTTGGCTATTTTCTGGCATTGTGCACATCATTTAAGTCTTGTAAAGCCTCTTGGATATTCCTAGCATCATTTGCCACAAGCCTTGTAATAGATTGGATTATATATTGTAATTCTATCTCCACTAATAGTTTAGATTTCACTTCATGCAGTTAGTATATTGCAGTTGATTCAGACAGTGATCTCAGAGATAGTTTGAGTACATTTCTTGCACCATGTCTATGACTAGCAATCTCAATTTGGAGGCATCTGGTGAGCTAGAAAACTCCAATTATGGCACATGAAAATATCGAATGGAGGCTATTCTTGTACTTAAAGATAAATGGGAGTATGTTGATGGGTCTACACCTAGACCATCAGATGATCTAGCAGTAGCTCCTATTGTTATCATAGCTCCAACATTGGGACCTACACCTGCATCACCAGTGTTTGCACCTGTAGTAGATCTTGCCATTGCCCGAGCACAAGCAAAATGGGACAAGAAAGACAAATATGCATATCATCTGATCAAGAAGAATATGTGAGATGTCATGCTAGGACAACTCAACATAGTGAAGACATCAAAAGAAGCATGGGATATGTTCACAACTCTCTATGAGTCCAAGAACACTTCCAAGTTTCTCACACTGAGAAACCAAATCAACCAAAGTTTCCACAATTCAAAAGTGGAATTCAGTTATCAAGTCGATCAAGCAGATTAGGATCCTTCGTACATTGACAATGGTGCATCATCTCAAATGACAAAACATTAGGAATAGTTCAAAGAGATGAAACCATTAGAAGGACAAAAGAATTTATCGGTCACTATAGATAACACACTGAATCCAATTCAAGGGAAAGGCATTGTCCATATGAGCAATTTCACTGGTACAAAAGGATTGGTGAAAGATGTACTCTATGTTTCAAAGCTTAGCAAGAACCCCTTATTAGTTAAGCAAATGACAGAACACAACTATCGAGTCATCTTTGATGGAAATGAATGCACGATCAGAGACAAATCCAAAGGATATCAACTAGTAGGAAAAGTGGTCAAGGAAGGACACTTATTAAGAATGCTAGCTTTAGTACCAAATTTGCATGCCATACTAGCTCAACCATAATAATAGATGTCACTTTCTGCAATATGGCACAAGAGATATGTACACGTCAATTTCAAAAGCTTGATAGAGCTCAGAAATCAAAATATGGCAATTGGAATTCTGAAACTTCAATTTCTTGGAAAACTTTGTGAAGCATGCTACTTCGGTAAACAAAGTGAACCAATTTTGGTAGAAGCACCACTCAAGCATGAGGTATTCTTTATTTAATTCACATAAATGTATGGGGTTATGCCCAAACCTGCAACATCAATGGTTCACTTTACTACTTGACTTTCATCGATGACTACAACAGATAATGTTAGGTCTACTTTTTGAAAGAGAAATATGAAGTCTTTTCTAGATTTCAAGAGTTCAAAGCCATGGTCAAGAACCAAACAAGTAGAAAGATCAAAGTCATGAGATCAGATAGAGGAAGCGAATACATGTCTTCAGCATTCATGAAGTTTTGCAAAAGTAATGGCATTTGAAGACAATTCACATGTGCAAATACTCCTTAGCAAAATGCAAGAGCTATGTTGGCTCTTTCCTATGGCTTTTACAAGAAGAGCAGGGTGTTCTTAGTATGCAAGGTTCTGAGGGTTTTTATCACCTATAGATATTTTAGTGTTGCCGTTTGTAGTATAAGTGTAGCTTAAGACCTCGGGTTGTATTCCGGTGAGAGACGTAGGCCTAAGTGTGGTAAGCAAACATAGGGCATGCATGTGTGAAAGGGACGTGCATCATCATGATTGGGGTAATGAAGTATTTCGCCTTCATTGGGGGTTGAAGGGTTTAGGAGGCATTTAAGGGTTAGCGGGAGGCTCTAGGGTTTAGAAGGGGTTTAAGCTTAGAAGGAGGATCCAAGGTTCAAGATAGAGTACATGGTGGAGAACTCATCTCCCTTGTAGATCATGGAGGTCAAGGGTTGAGGGACTAAGGGTTTAGGGGGAGCATAGGAGTGGGGGAGGAAGAAGGTGTAAGAGCATGAGGGCAAAGGAGAGAGAGAATAAGGGAGGAGAAGAGGGAGGAGGAAGGAGGAGGAGAAGGGAGGAGGAGGGGGGAGGGGGGAGGGAGGAGGAGGAGGAGGAGGAGGAGGAGGAGGAGGAAAGGGAGAGGAGGGGTTGCAAGGTTGGAGGAGAGGGGAGGAGGAGTTGCCAAGCCAGGACATGCTTTTGGAGGTGGAGTGCAAGGAAGCATGGACACTTGGAGACAATTGCTTGGAATACCAAATTAGAACTCAACACAATGCCCCCAAGAGTGTGGGATTCATTCCATTGTGGGGTATTTATACAAGTTGGAGAGCTTCTCTCTATGCATGTAGGAATTGTAAGTCATTGTCTCTCTACATGTATAACTTACATCTAGAAGTTGCATGTAGGAGTTGCAAGTTGCATGTTGCATAAGGAGTGGATATAGAACTCGCATGTAGGAATGACATGTAGGAGTTGCATGCTTGCATGTAGGAGTTGTATGTAGAAACTACATGTAGGGATTGTAGGTAGAACTTGCATGTAGGAATCATACGTAGAACTTGCATGTAGAACATGCAAGTTGGATTCCTAAGATGGATTATTCCTAGCCTTATGCAAGTAGCTTTGCCGCTGCTACTCTACACACACATTTTGTGCTACCTAAGTCCATGTTGGCACAGAGACAACATACTCCTAGATCCATTTTATTACCCATCCTTGGGTTATGGCTTATTGTGATCACAGAGTTGGGATGCCAGGCATGTAATCCAATGGCTGTGAAAACTTGTGGCGTGCTAGTCGATCCTCCTATAAAGTCTTGGCACCATACAATTTTTTCTCTATTTCTAGGAAGCCTATATCCACCATTTGTTCAAACAGAGATATGGGCATGCTTCTAAGAAGATGACTCTTTGATCGAGTTGGACTGTAGTATGAGCATTGATCTGCTCATTGGGATTGAAACTGAGTGGAGACTAATGGCAGTCGATGTGGTTGGGGACCTCTGTAAATGAAAAAGCTTAAGGAGGCATATACATCCATGTACCATAAGTCTAAAGAAAAAATGGATGAGATGCAATCCCAAACGATAGTCATCTCCAAAATTGAACTCCAATTGCTAGTGCAAAACAATGAGGCAATGGAAGACATCACCACAATGAAGACCCACTACAATGAACAACAGTGGTGTACCAAGAGCTTGTGGCCACTCTACAAGTGGAAGATCACCTAAAAGCATGAGTGCTTATCCAATGGAAGCAACTCCAACTCAGGATCATATTAGCTCATCCAAACATCAAATTGGAACGTTCCATAGGGGACAAAACACTACGCATAATTTGCCACGACTTGTCTGAATATAAAAAATATATCTTTTTCCTGTCTACATATGTCGGGTTTATAGCACTCAAGACGGATGTTTTCATTGCATATGTATGCCTCATGGGTAGTCCTCACCTCAGGGTTATTGCTAGTTTGTTGCCATTGCTACAAATTCCATCACTATTATTTTACAAGGCATGACATAACCAACATCCCACCCTTGCAACTGATGATCGCATTGCACCAACAAAAAGAAATGTTAGAGGATGACAGGGCCTATCTCACATCTAACTTCCCATATCTAACCACTCTCTATGCCAATCTCATAACCTCACTTACCCTTGTTGCTACCACCCTCTTAACCTTCCCTAAGCTCTAGCCTAACATCTACTCCCTTCATCATCTCTTTGCTCATGCCTCTCACCACTTTTAACTAACCCAACAGTCTCAAACTTAAGAGCCCCTCACACCTTACTTCTTTCCTTCCCTTGCTAATCCTACCCTCGAGGATACCAAGTTGCTCAAACCATTTGTCTAGTTCTTCCCTTCTCCCCCATGTCCCTAGATTCTCTCCCTACCTTGCCATGACGTCCGACACTACTTGTGTTGCCATCAATAGAAAATGACCCAATATTTGATTTTGAATATCAAGATCTAAATAATCCAATTCACACTCCCATGCCAAATTCCATTGATGAGTATGATTTTGATGTGATACCACTTCCCAGTAACCCCATCAAGGATTTTTGGGGAAAATATCATGATATGAAAACTTGAGGTGGATGGACCCTGGACAACTTCCCTACCAACCTTCGTCAGTATCAAATTAGTGAAGCTTGGGTCAGCAAATTGGATCCCCAACCTGATTGGCGCCGCCCCAAGCTCTTTGATGTTATCTTTTTGAAAGAGTACATGTGTACACCTCCATGTCTCAGAACCCATCCCAAGTTCTATGCAATTCCATGCTGTCACGGATGGGAGGCCAACATACAAACTTTGGGTGAGGATCGCACCATTAATTGTCCAATGATCAAGCCATACTCTGGTGTAGAATGGAACATCTAAGGCACACTAATCCAACCACTTCAACAGCATGAGTAAATAATGTGCGGCAACATCGATTGCATCCTTCGCCAAAGTGCTATCTTCTGCAAAACATTGAAATACATTCATGTGACATGCAGGAATGACTTCAGTGGTATTGGACCATTGGTCCAAGACTTGTGCTTGAGAAGTGCTGGCCTCTTTAGCAGTAGCAAGTTGGTCCTTTAAGATTCGGCCGTCCCTTGTAAGCTCTTCAATGCCAAATGTGCGTGTTGCCAAAGATTGTTCACACAACACCTTCATGAATCTACCAAAGTATGTTGATAGTCTCCTGAAGAAGTTGCATATGGTAGATGGTAAGATTGCAGCCACTCCCATGAAACAGAGTTTGAAACTTAGAACAATTCAAAAAAGCGTACAGTCAATGATAGGTACTATTGGTAGCTCATTGGATCTCTTTTATATCTAACTATCACACGGCCAGATATTTGTTATGTAGTAAGTTCACTAACATAGTTTATGGCCAATCCAAAAAAGTCTCAGTGGAATGCAGCCAAAAGAGTCTTGAGGACTAGAGAAAAGTGGGACCAAATCTATTAAAAGTGAGACTGTTTTTTGGTTTTTTTTTTAAAGGTTGCTTTTTTGTTTTTCTCTAGCAAGGAAAGCACTTGCTCTAAATCAAGCACCCACCCTAAATTCGCCTAGCTTTTGATGGCCCTTCTTGGCTATTTATATACCCGGAATTTCTTTCTCTTTCTTATTTCAGCACTTCAGTGCATGAAGGCGAATTTCCCACCCTCTTTCCGTCTAAGATCAGCCTATCAAATTCCACCTTCTTTCTTGCTGTCCTCTACTCGCCTTCTTCCTGGATTCCACGCAGCCCCAGATTCTCTTTTTGTTAGTGTGAAGAGCACGCGTTTGGACGCAGTTGTTTTTCTTCTAGTCCCTCTCCCGTGCGAGATATTTTCCAGCCATGGAAGGACATCAAAGTAATGAGACACCTATGTTGGATTACCGTTTTATTGAGATGGAGGATGAGGCTACATCGGAGATTAATCCTCGTAGACCTCATGACCTACTACGAGAGATGGATTCCTTGATGGATGAACACTGGGCAGCTCTTCACTACTATAAAACCCCTCAGTACTACAAATATATTGAAGAAGGCTCATGTTGTTCTAAATGTAGATAGCTTGTTTTAGAGTCTTTGTACCGCTTCCGAGTTATTGAGAAGCAATGAAGAGGTTGAAATTCTCAGTTTTGACTGACACCCAATTATTTTTAGCTCGACTGATCTTTTGAACCACGTTTGGTTCAAGATGTTTCCCAATTTTGTATGAATTGTAAACTGTCTTGTTATTAAATTGACCAAGTTTTGGTTAATTTGGGTTTGATTTGTAACTAGTGGCATCTATAATTTGATGGTTTTTTTCAATTTATACTTTTCTTGCATATATCTTGAAGTTTTTTAGATATATGGTACATTGATGGTGCCCGAGTATTTGTTACATATTAGACCGGATTTAACAAAGGCAATTGCATTTCCCTTTCTCGAATCTTGGTGTGTAGATTCCTATTTGGTTTCTATTTGAAGTTTTAATCTCGATGTGATTGTGAGTTATGGCATTTCTTCGAGTCACCGTTTGGACATATGAAGGTTCTTATTGATTAGACCAGGATGAGTCTTGTTGGATACCTTCTTTGAATCATGTCCAAAGGCGGGGTCATTTTGATTCTCTCTTTCAGTCCGAGGTCATGGATAGTCAGGATTCAAGAGTTGTTAGGGATGCTACCTACTGGTTTTCTTCTTTGACCTAATAGTTGGGGTATTGTAACACAAGGGGGTGATATAATCACATTAAGAAAAGGATTGAGAATGGATTTGCCACCTTGACTCTCATCTGAGTTGAAGAGGGATTGGCTACTTGATTTACTCATATTGTCCACTGAGTTTTTTATTTGTAGTATACTTTGGTGGTATGGGACACTAAGGTATGTTACCTTTAAGATTCTCTGATGTGGTGGTATAATCCAGCGTGAAATAATACCCAAGGACCTCTAGGGTGAAGTACAAGTAGGCTGAATTGAATTGGGGGTAACCTGATTAGATTTTTTACGAGGGGTGACTAAGATTCTTTACCCTGAGAGAAGCCATGTATTTTTTGGGTTCAACCCTGGAGCTCCATAGTCTAGACTCAATCTCAGGGAGGGTTACCGCATATCTTCTGATGATGGTATGTCAGTGCCTTGTTTGGAACTTGATGTTCCTAGATAAGAGATCCTAAGAACTGGATGATCCTGTGATCGGAGTGGATTATTGTGCACAAGTTTATACAGGATCTTCGATAGTGGATCTTGTTTTAAGAGATTTCGGATTGTATGTTTCCGTAGTCTTTGGATCACATAGGATGCTATTCCTATGATGGTTGACTATATATATGTCTAGAACAGTACCATTGACTAGATATAGCCAACTGAATTTTTACTGACTATCCTCATGTAGGGGCATTTCAAGGATAGATCAAGGGGACCATATCTTTGGTCAGAATTTTGCCCATTGATACTTCCATGAAGATTCTTCCATCATGAATTATGAACGGATACCTAATTGTTCTGCGATGGAAAGTCTGTCATGTATTTCAACCCAAGAATTTGAATTACAAGGGTATCCCGTTGAGGGATTTCAGAATACTAAGTAATTCAAGAATTAGGGTTGATAGAAATTGCAACCCAAAAATTGGCCTCAAGGGGTTCAATTGATGGGGTTGTTCGAACAATGATTCCTAGATTTCAACCTAAGATTTTGAGTTCAAGGATACTCAATAGATAAGGTTCATAGAATCATTTACCTTCAGGTACAGATTTTACCATGCTTGTGTATGGATATGTTAACGGAATTAACTCTATGGATTCAGGCATTATTGGATTTCTCGAGGAGAATACTCGACGATATGTAACCTTGTTTAGATTGAGAGATTTACTTTCCTCGGGTTGGTTGTCAAAGATTGTGGCTTTGGCCTTAGATTCTCTTTGATTTGAATCTCATGGAAAGGATAGCACACTCAAATTGATAGTCAGAGTATAGTTATTGGCATTGACTCATCTTCACAGAGAGTTTTCAGGCTTTCTAGTGAACTCAGGACTGAGTTCTTAGAGAAAGGGGAGTATGTCATGTGCATGGTGTACCTAGGGTTGGAAAGCAGGTTAACATGGGTTACGGGATAGCATAGGGCTGGATGGCTATTTTTAGCCGAGATTGCTATATAGAGAGAGATTGATTCATATATAGTGCTCGCTTTATATGGAGGGAGCTATTCATAGCATTGTGCTATCTATAGCGGGTTTCCTTCTATATAGAGGGAGGGCCATTGCTATTGTGCAGATCAGTTGAGCATTCCTCAATTGATGGATGGGACTTGGACCCAGGCCGGGACGTTGGCCATCCACATGGCGGATCATAGGTGGTGTATCGAAGGTCCTCTGGACGACGGGCTCAGGTGGTATGGGACGCCTGGGTTAGATACGAGCCTATGGAGGATGAGTCGAGCTGTAGCCCACGTGCTCGAGGGTGGTC
Organism: Dipteris shenzhenensis; assembly: GCF_047967505.1. Taxonomy (NCBI): domain Eukaryota; kingdom Viridiplantae; phylum Streptophyta; class Polypodiopsida; order Gleicheniales; family Dipteridaceae; genus Dipteris; species Dipteris shenzhenensis. Next base: position 34,395,362 of record NC_141607.1, on the reverse strand, counting down.
GGGAGGATCGAGGCACCTGCGCTATGATTCTGGTTGTATCAAGGACGAGATTCTAGGTCAGTGATAGGGTCAGATCCTGTGGGGTCATGTCAATAAGTGAAGAGATAAAAGTTTGCTAGAAAGACGACACAATTAGTGTCCATGGGGATTCTTAGATGAATCCAAGAGTATTCCCAAACTCATCCTCTAAAAACACAACATAGTGCAATTTCAATCTCACGATAGTCACACATAGATTGAAAAATCTATTACTCCTTATCTCACTCACGCAGTAATTCTGCCTCTGGAAGGTCAGCACAAGCCTCTTCCTTGCCTTGCAGAAGTGCCCTACATCGTCAGTGTGGACAACATCAAGGTCTTGGTATTGGTTGGCATTGCCTCTCAAATGGTATAATGGTATGGCGTTTGATACTTTAAAATCATATTGTCATGATGCTCAGGGAAAGTGAGAGCAGTTTCTTTTGCTTGTGCAAGCCATTTTGAACGAGACCTATTCTTCGAGCATCGATCGCACACCTTATGAAGCGGCGTTTGGAAGACGGTTTACATCCCTCCTTACCCGGATGGTGTCTCCATCTCTTGAAGTCAACAAAACCACGAAATCTATGACAAAGATTACGGAGTCAGTGAAAACCCGCATCGCCAAAGCTCAAGCATTGTACACGCGCAAGGCTAATAAGTCCAGACGAGATGTCCAATATGAAGAGGGTCAATGGGTGTATTTGCGAATTATCAAGCAAAGATTGAAGCAGGTGAACAAGCGATGCCCTAAGCTGTCTTTCAGGAGCTTCGAACCATTCCATATAGTCCAAAAGATCAATGGTGTCTCCATAAAGTTACGCCTTTCAGACAATTGGACTATGCACAATGTGTTCCCTGTAGCTTGGTTGAAGCCATATTTTGAACCTCCTCTTACCGAGATTTCCGACGACCAGTAATGTGAAGTTCTTGATGAAGCCCAAGTTTTGCAGCCAAAGCAGATCCTTCTTCACAAATGGAAGCATGGATCAAGACGCAAGATCGGGGAGTTTTATACCAAGTTCCGTGATCGAGGTACCCATGAAGTAGTGTGGTTGGACGAAGATTTTTTCCAAGAGTTCCCACAAATTTTAGCAGACTGCTTGGAAGCAATGAACCTACCACTAAGTTAAGGAGGAAATGTCACATGCACCCCTGCACTTGGGTGCAAGGTGATACACTAGCTACATTGACAAGTGCGTTATAGTTCCCTAATAGGAGATTTTGTCGTATGCTATGACCCCTTAGGGAGCCCTTGTCTAGGGACACTTAGGCACAAGCTACGTAGGTCAGTCTCTTAGCCTTAGGTCAAGTCAGAAGATCAGTCCTTGTTCACTGGTACCCACTGGAGAACACTAGGGTAGCATTTCCATCTTAGGATTAGAGATAAGTCTACGTCCAACCTAGGATAGGAGCGCTTCTAGGCCCCCTCAACATTGGAACAAGTGAAGGGGAATGGACTGGGGAAGGGCTACCCTTATAGGCTGCCTTGCACCCCTCCCAAGGCTGCCTTTTATGGGGCCAAGGGCCCACCCAACCAGCCCAAACAGCCAACTAAAAAGTCGGCCAGTTTGGCTGGTTGACTCAGCCCCATAGCCCCTATAAATAGGGGACCTCCTTGCCTCATTCCTCATTCAGTCCTCCAGCCTTCAGCACTCCAAACAGCTCCCCTCTGCCCCTCTTGTACAGCCCTGAACACCTCCAGAGTGTGGTCTCTGATCAGCCTCAGATCTTGGCCTCAGTTCAGCCCTCCTGGAAGGTGTCTACGCAGCATTCGGGGATTCGGACCAACAAATGCAGTAAGGTTTGGGTACTGTTTCAGCAGCTCTTTACAGTTCTCTGTACAGTTTTGCACAGCTCACTTCTCAGCTCTACATCTCAGCTCCCTTTTAGAATCTATTACTCCTACTCTCGCTCACACAGTAATCCTGCCTCCTGGTGGACAGCACAAGCCTCTTCCTTGCCTTGCAAAGTGCCCTATATCGTCGGTGTGGACAGCATCAAGGTCTCGGTATTGGTTGGTGTTGCCTCTCAAGTCTTTGGATCTGCAATACGTGTGCACAGTGTATTCTTCAGAAGCACTTGTCCGTGCTCCCTCAAAGAGTGTTATTTGTATCTTTCAGTTCTCCAAGTATAAAGCCAATTCTCCCCTGATTGGGGGAGGGGGCCCTCAGTGGGTACAGGGACCCAATCGGTTGTCAACTCCATTCTCTCTCTATCCTTATCTCCTTTCTCTCTCTATGGTGCATGTTACAAGACTATTGTAAGAATCATCTTTGTACATGGGATTATTAAATAAGTGCCGCATAGCTTCCCAACATTCATGTACAATTATATATGGGATAGCACCCGATGGTCCATATGAAAATGCCTTACATGATTAAATCTCATAGATTCATCTTTGCTTTCAAGATGGGGACCATCTCACGTTTCAATCCAAGCACCCTCCACTTTTCTACTACAAGGTACTTTTCATCCCATCGTTGAAGGCAAACCTAGGATGGAGGAAGAAGATATTTGCTGCAAGCAAAGTCCACCTTCCTCTGTGATGTCTTCACCAGTTCTCGACCAAGTGTTCCTTTCAAACCTCATTGCTGCTCAGTAATCTATCCAAAAAGTACTGCAATCAGTTAGGGCTCGTGTGTGTTTTTAATCGTGTTTCACCAGTTCCAGACCAAGTGTTCCAGACCATTCTAGGAAAGGAGTGGGATATTAATTAACTAGCATGTTGCTGCTCAGTAGTCTATTTGAAAAGTACTTCAGCGAGTGAAGGCATCACCAACTCATCTTCGAGGATGTCAAGCACTGCAGTCTCCACTTAATGTGGACATCTCAATCCTCGTACATTTATCCCATTCCACATGCATATATCTGCAGATGTTGCTGCTCAGTAATCTATTCAGAAAGTACTGCGATGAGGTTAAAGGCATCACCAACTTGCCTTCAAGTCTGCTGAGCACTGCAGTCCCAACCGAATATTCACATTTTGCATCCTCACGGAGCCCACAAACCTGTTGTGATCTTACAGAAGATTCCCTTCATATCCTTCACATTATGCATAGCATGCATCCCTGGAAGACATCTTAGCCTTCAACACACCTTTCAAATCTTGTTGTACACATGCAAAGCTTCTTCAATGCTCACAAGCAATTGTCCCTCAAGGGGTACAGATAAGCCCAAAGGGCTCACTAATGTCTCAAAATGTCCGCAGGGCAGCTTCCATACCCTCATCCGAGATAAGGTGTGGCAGAGAGTCCAAATGTGGGACATGGCCATTGTCTTGTACCTGTTCGCTTAATCTCTTTAACTTTGCACAGACCTTGTCGATTTGTGAGTGGTCGCAGTCTCCCACAGTAAAATTATGCACCTTGTTATCAACCTCAATGAAGGCATATCCAGGCTTTTTCCAAGCACATGCACATTTTCTTAGCTCTTGTATTTTGTCTGCATCCTGCCACATTTCAGCATTAGCATACATATTTGACATCAGCACATATGCAGAAGCTTCTGCGCAATCTACTGTGACGACACTATCAAAGCTTCGTGTCCCTAGCTTGACATTGCCATATATATTGCAATTGTAGAGCAACGCCTTCCATGCCACAAGATCAGGTTGGAATGGCATACTTTGAAGTAAATCTTTTGCATCCTTCAAGTACCCCATACGGCCAAGCAGGTCCACCATACAGGTGTAATGATCAATCTTAGGCTTGAGGCTATGGTCTCTTTTCATTGACTTGAAATGGTGAAAGCCTTCTTCCACTAAGCCCATACGATTACATGCAGAGAGAAGACAAACAAACGTGACATCATTTGGCTTCAAGCCTTCTTGTTGCATGCCCTCAAAGCATTGCAGAATCAGCCTATAATGGCTATGCAGGGCATATCCTGCCATCATCGCATTCCACGTCACAACATCTCGTTTTGACAATTTGTGAAACACACTGTGTGCACTTTCAAGGCTCCCGCATTTGGCATACATGTCAATAAGAGCATTGCCCACATGCGTATCCAATTCATCATAACGTTTTATGATGTCAGCATGAATCAACTTGCCTTGATCTAGGGCTGCAACTCCTGAACATGCATTCAAAATGCTGACAAATGTGATACCGTTTGGCTGCATGCCTTCCTCTTGCATTCGCTGGAATAGCCTGAGGGCCTCATGTCCATTCCCATGCTGTGCAAATCCTGTGATTATCACATTCCATGTCACCACGTTTCGCTTGATCCCCTCCTGTTGCATCCGCTGCAAAAGCAGGAAAGCCTCTTGAGATAGCCCATGCTGGGCAAACCCTGCAATAAATGCATTCCATGTCACGATATCCCTCTTTGGCAAGCCTTCAAATGCAATGTGCATGTCTTCCAGGCTCCCACATTTGGCATACATGTCCACCAGGGTGCTACCTACGAACATCTCAGATTCTAAACCACTTCCAACAACCTGAGCATGAATCACCTTACCCTGTGTAAGTGCTCCTACACTACCACAGGCTTTTAAGACAGCCACAAAAATGTATTCATTTGGTTTTAACTCAGACTGTTGCATCTGATGATACAGTTTGATAGCTTGTTCAGCGTCACCATGCTTCACATGTGCAAAAATAATCACACTCCATGCAAACATATTCGGTTCAGGTAACTTGCTAAAGATTTGGTTTGCTTCGAGCAAAAGTCCAAATGATACAAACATGCGGATTAGATGGCTCCCCAAAAAGGAATTCGACCATAATCCACTTCTTATGATAAGGCGATGGACTGTCCTGCCGGCTGTGACGTCTCTTTTGTTGATGCACTCCAGTATCAGATTATAGAAAACGCCGGTGGACACAGGACCTCCTCTCTGATTCGTTAATTCAACACGCTGAAGTGCCTGAGCTTGTTGTCCTTCTTCGCACAGCTTTCTCAAATCTTCCAAAGAGAAGTGAGACTCAGCAGAGTTATTATTTCTCGGTCTGCCGTGAGACACAAAAGAGCTATCACAACCATTCTTCCTGACGAGCCTGCAAAAATATAACAAGATTAAGGGAGCCTGAAGTACCAAGTCTACAAGATCAGATTTCAACTACACGCTGGAGTAGATTGTAGAAGATAATTTTTTCATTGGATACCTGCTACATTTTCCGTGTGAGCCGCCGCAGATCATTGCCGAATCTCCCAAAGGAACCTTGCATTCTTCTAAAGCTGGCAGCCTTCCTGTTATCCAAGGAAACCATCGCCAGCCGTCAAAAGACTGCATAAACTGATGAATCAAATTGGAAGACGAGGAGGAACAGGTAGATTGAGAGATGACTGGCGGTGGTGGAAAAATCAAAAATAAGCGCATGAACAATGGAGCTCCGACACCGGAGAGGAAGTGCGCCAGAGCACATAACCACCCAGAAATAAGCTCCATAAATCTATGGAGTGTTCGCCATCATGAGCTCCACAAATCTATGGAGTGTTGGTCATAATGAGCTCCCAAACAAGGCATAAATCTATGGAGTGTTGGCCATTATGACCTCCCAAACAAAAAGACAACTGAGGCTTCTGAAATGGGTTCACACTTACTCTCAGCCAAGAACCTCTTTGGTGTCTACACCATCCCGAGAGCAACTCCCGATGCATCTGGTAATGGCAGGCGTTTTCTCACACCCCCTTGAGCCACGTGTCATGAATCTAAGCCCTTGATCTCCCTTGATTCTGTTTGATGTAAAAGCTAAGCTTTGGACTAAAGCACTAAAAGCATATAGGTGCTTTTCACAAAAAAAAGACTATATAAGCGTTTCAAACCTATTCGATTTGAAGAGATGGTCTACTTGATTTGCAGGCCTCCCACCTGTTGGTGCTAAAGGTGTGCAGCACTTGGAGTGGGGGGGTGTCAAATGACCCCCCCCCTCTTCTCGTGCCCAACTCAAAAACGAATGGGTTCATTTCACATCTAAGGAGCCAGGCCTTCCTGCGCCCACCTCAAGAACAAATGGGTTCATTCCACATCAAAGGAGCCCCTGTTGCAAGTCGAGCATCCATGTAGTGTGAACCCAACCTCACTCTTGTCCTTGGCTTGAATATACGCTACCATTTATCAAAGCAAATAACCATGAACATTCAAAATTGACTCCTAGAATTAATCTGTACTCACAATTGTAATCATAGTTGTTATTCCCAATCGAAGCAAACTAGGTTTTGATTTCAAATTAAGTTTGCAAGATTGAATCTAAAATCCAATCACAATTATTATGGAAATATTAGATGAAAAAATAAAGTACATTAATGCATCTAAACAATCATACATTCACACATAGAATGTTGTAAAAGCATTTCCCACTAAAAAAATGATTATATCTCGTTAATGAATAGATAAGTTCATTTTAAATAACTGTAAACTTTTTGAATTAGTTTAAGTACATCTATATTTTTCAAAGGTAGATTTGGACCGCCGACTCTCCCACGATCGAACTTAATTCACATCGGAATACATCCGCCATGTGCAAGAATTCTGTGACTGTGTTGCCATTTTACTTGCCAAAGTAGATCATCTAGGATGTGGTGCCCCTCTTGAGGAAGTCCGAGGTAGGGATGCTCTAGGTGGAGTACTATCTGACATCATAGTGCTTGCTAAAGCGCCAGTGGATCCCCCCTTGTGCAACGCCCAATCCCCCATGTAAAATATGTCAAGGTGCTCTAGGAGTCTTTTATGCCTTCTCTATCCAAAGAAAAGGTAAAGGCTACCAGGGATCCTCGTGAACTCATCTGTCCCTCCAAGGGTCTCTGCCACTAACCATGAAAATGAGCTGCTCCCAGGTGCTCCTCTGCATTATTCCAAGCTTCTGAGAGAAAGAAGCTCCTCCTTGCTTGCTCATCCCAAATTCTAGATTGTTAATGTTGCCTCCAACAATCCAAGAGTCAACATATGGGAGGCACTCTGTCAGCCACCTCCAAAAAGTAGGGTGATGCTATCTATAGGCAAGTGCATACACATTCAAGATCCCAATCCTGGACTTGCCCACTCGAAAACCCAGCCAAACTGCTCAACCTGTAAAATAAGCTTACCCTAATTAAAGACCTTTAGGGCCACTACTTGGAAGATTGAGAGACAAACCCCTCTACTCCTTCCTACTACGGGGGACCAAACCTCTCCTCGAGAGAAGGTGGTGGCAACGTCCGATGTCTGCTGTTGTTGAAGACATGTGCTCTTGAATCAAGGGAAAATGTATTGTTTGCCTACCACTACTCTCTACAACTCTTGGGAAAGTAGCAGATACTCTGGCTAACTATGTGCACAATCATGGAGTCCATGCACATTCCAACTCACCATGTCCATATCATGGGGAGGGGGAAGAGAAAGTAAGGCTCACCTATAAGCGGGAGCCGACACAAAAAACCTTGACTTCTATGACTTCGAAGGGGTTTTGGAAGGAGAGTAGTTTGTAGGGGTTTCAAAAGAGAGTAGTTTGTATCTGTGCGATTGTGATTGAGGGCCATGATAGACTCAATGCCTACCTTCCATACTCATTGTAATATAAAGCGGACATCTACCCCAAACAAGTTGACACACTGCTGAAGCGACCGGTAATGTGGGTGAGTGATCTCCATTTTTGGTGACAAGCGGATCACTCCTACTACTAGACCTAAACCCACCCTCTCTTGGATAAAGCCAAGCTAGAAGTGAGAGGCACCATAGGTGAGCCATAAATCCAACCCCTAAGAGCCCATCCACTCGTCCATCATGTGATCACCCAATCCCTCACCATGGCATCAAACTAAGAAGGTGTCTACTGCTCCTCACCCATGGAGGAAAACTCAAAATCCTAGAAAGGGCACGAGCGGGAGCCAACAACACCAATTGAACCCCCTTTTTAGGGCTACAAGATCAAAATTGTCACCTCTAGAGCCATAGGATAGGAGTCTGGGATCTCACAAAAGTTCCGCGGTCCAAGCCCCCAAAAATCCCTCGACAAGGGATGCCCAAGGTGGAGCCTTGGAGTTGGAACCTAGAAGCACAAGCACCTCCCCTTGGTGCCTATGAAGAGATGAAGTTTTGTTGAGGGGGGGTTGGGTGCTAGAGTGAAGAAGAGGCTGCTGACCGGGGGAGGGGAGAAGGCATAGCCTTACCCTTGCCCAAAGGCTGGGTATCAAGGCCAAGTAGGGGAAGCACAAGAGGTGGAAGAAGTTGAGTGGGGAGGGAAGATGCAGAGGGGGCAAGGGGGCAGGGGGGCAGGTGGTGAGGGTGACAATAGTAGGGGGGATGGCAAAAAGAGTGTGTGGGAGGGTCTGAAGAAGGAAGAGGACAAATGGAAGGAGTGTCAACTACTGCTAGCGAGGCAGAAGCTTATTGCTGAGTAGGCATTGACCCCCTTCCTCTACAATCATAGCAAGGCAAGTGAAAGGGGCAGCGGGGCCAGTGAATCAACAAGAGCTCTTATGTCATACATGCTTACTCTAGACACAATCATAGCAAGGCAAGTGAAAGGGGCAGCAACTAGTGAATAACCAAGAGCTCTTGTGTCATACATGCTTACTCTAGACCCCTACCCCAGGGGAATTTGCAAGGAGGTTGAAGAAATTCTCATCCTCTGGCAGAGTCTATGGGT